>NC_056738.1:244447259-244469759 GCF_019279795.1 Protopterus annectens
AGGGGTGAGGTTCAAGCCTCTGTCTAACAATATTTACGGACAATTATGTTACACATTTACCATATGCACCACTGATCTGATATGGTATAGGCTTCGCAACATATACTTGTAAGGTGGATTATATCTGCAGGACTGCTAAAGTCAGGCTCTGAGATGTGTACTGGCTGTAGATGGGGTCACAATCTTTGAGGTACACATACACACACTTGCCACAGATGAGATTCAAACCCATAGCTGCTGAGTTATTGCTATTACATTGTTCCACATTTATGGCACATACCACGGAGCTTATAGGTCTAGCACTTTTCCAAAGGTGTATTTCAAGGAAGATGACATCAGCAGGCTTGCTAAAGAAGGGCAATGAGAGGTGTAGTGACTGTGAATGGCCTCAAAATCATTGATCCTTACACACACACACACACACACACACACACACACACACACACACACACACACACACACACACAGTATCACAGTTGCCATAGCTGGCATTTGAACTTCTGCCTAACTAGTACATCACACAATAGCATTACGCAGTTATTGCATGCACCACAGAGCTTACAGGGCTGAACTTTCTCCAAAGAGGTATTTCAAGGTGAATAACATCAGCAGGCTTGCTTAAGTTGGACAATGGGAGGTGTGGTGACTGTGAATGGCCTCAAAATCATTGCTCCCTACAGACATACACTCAGTTTTACAGTTGTCATGTCTGGGATTAGAACTCCTACCTAACTAGTATGTTACATTACAGCATTACACAGTTATCACATGCACCACAGAGCTTAAAGAGCTAGCCCTTCTCCAAAAGTGTATTTCAAGGTGAATGACATAAGCAGGCTTGATAAATTAGGGAAATTGGATGTGTAGTGTCTGTGAATGGCCTCAAAATCATTGATCCCTACACACACAAACAAACACACACAGAGTTTCACAGTTGTTATGTCTGTGATTAGAATTCCTAACTATGTTACACTATAGCATTGCACATTTATTGCATGAGCCACAGATTTATAGGGCTAGCCCTTGTCCAAAGGTATATTTCAAGGTGAATGACATCAGCAACTTGCTAAAGAAGGCCAATGAGAGGTGTATTGTCTGTGAATGGCCTCAGAATCATTGACCCCTACACACACAAACAAACACTTTCACACTTACCATTTCTAGGATTAGAACTACACTATAGCATTACACATTTATTGCATGAGCTACAGATTTATAGGGCTAGCCCTTGTCCAAAGGTGTATTTCAAGGTGAATGACATCAGCATACTTGCTACCGTAGGGCAAGGGGAGGTGTAGTGTCTGTGAATGGCCTCAAAATCATTGATCCCTACACACACAAACAAACACTTTCACAGTTACCATTTCTAGGATTAGAACTACCTAACTTATATGTTACGCTACAGCATTACAAAGTTATTGCACACACCACAGACCTTATTGGGATGACTCTTGTCCAAAGGGTATTTCAAGGTGACTGACATCAGCAGGCTTGCTAAACTAGGGCAATGGGGAGTGCAGTTTGTGTGAATGGGTCATAAACCATTCCTCTGTAAACACACACACAACACTCAGTCGCACACAACTTTACATTTCACAGGACTGGGTATACGACTGCTAGATGAATAATGAATTATACTGTCATGTTCATAGGTTCATAGGTTCATACTAGGCTATCTGCCCTAGGGCATTCATAAGCCTAGCCAGAGCGTGTTTGGCTTTTGCCACCCATTTTAAATTAATTTTGCTATGCCCTTTTTCGAGGTTAGTATACTGTGCCTCTGTCTAACAGTGACACAGAAGTGATACCCGGGGTAAACCTACGATCTCCCATCCACTCATCAAGATTCCTCTTGAAGAGAGTAAATGAGGGACTCTGCCTAACCTGGACTGGGATTTTATTCCAGAGTGAAGGGAGCCTCTGGGTTATGAATCTGTCCATCCAGCATGTCCTATTTATTTCAGTGCTGAGGTTCAAGTCTCTCGAGCGCGTAGCTCGATGGAATTTGGATTTTCGGAGGTGCAGCATATCCATTAATTCTGGGTTGGACATGGCTTTATACATCAGGCACAGATTGCCTCTGAGCAGGTGGTATGCCACTGAGTAGAGCTGGAGTTTCTTTAACCGGGCAGCATATGGCATCTGTTTGAGCCCTTTGATCCTCTTGGTGAGGTACTTTTGGGGTCTTTCCAGTTGCTGCAGGTGTCTGGTAAGGTACATCCCAAAAGGGGCATTGTACTCAATTGTGGGCCTGATGAGGGATGAGTAAAGAGGCATGATGACCTCCCCTGATCTAGATATGAATCCCGTCATGATTAGGTGGGCTATATAAAATGTTTTTCTAACCACTTTGGCCACGTGGTTGTCAAATGAGAGATTGCTATCAACTTGGGTCCCCAGGTCCCTAATTACTTCTTCTCTACTTAATGGATTACCACCTATGTGGTAATTTGTGGGCACTTTGTTTTTGCCAAAGGGGATGACTATACACTTTTTGGTGTTTAGCTTGAGGCCATGGTTCCGACACCAGTTGTCTGTTTCTAGGAGGCCCTTTTGGAGGATGCTTGTGTCAGCTGGAGAGTCGATTATGGTGCCCAGTTTGCAGTCATCTGCGAACTTGGTCAGCCACAGTCCTTCCGTGTTGGCCTGTACATCCAAGAAATATATACCGAACAAGATAGGTCCCAGGACTGAGCCTTGTGGGATGCCACTTGCAACTGGTTTGGAATCTGACATGGCTCCAGCAATTCTAACTATGTGGGTTCTGTCCTTGAGCCAGTTTGCAACCCATCTAGTGACATAGGGGTTTATATTTAAGCTGGTGAGCTTATCTATAATGCCTGAGTGGGGTATTGTATCGAAGGCTTTTACGAGGTCCAGGTAGGCTGTGTGGACCACCTTCCCCTCGTCAATGGCCTTGGTGACTGTTTCAAAGAAATCGACCAGGTTTAAGAGGCAGGATCTGCCCTTAACAAAGCGAAACTGGGTAGGATCCAGTGTCTGTAGGTCCCCAATATCTTTATTTATGAGGTCCATGATGATCTTTTCTATAGCTTTGCAGACCAAGCTAGTCAGGCTTATGGGGCGGTAGTTTCCAGGATCCATTGAGGCACCACCTTTGTGGAGAGGGACCACTGTTGCTGTACGCCACTCTTTGGGTACATATCCTGTAGTAAGGCTGAGATTGAACAGTAGTTTTAAGTTTGGGTTTAGCTCTTCTTGGAGTTCATGTAGGATGCAGCCAGGGACACCGTCTAGTCCCATTGATGCTGTGTTTTTTGCTTTGGAGAGGGCAGCTCTTACCTGCGCATCTGAGATGTCGGGGGGCAGCACTCTGCTGGGATAGATATTTGCCCTTTTGGTGGGGATGGGGGGAGAAGTTTGTGCTGAACCTGTCAGCTAGGATGTTGGCAATGTCTGTGGGTTCGGTGTATTTTTAGTCATTTTGGACTAATTCTGAGCATATCTGGGAATTCCCACCCAGGTTCCTAACATAACTAAAGAAAGCCTTGTGATTATCCTTAGTGTCCTGTGAAATTTTTCTCTCGAAGCTGGCCTTAGACGATTTTATGAATGCCTTTAGTTTTTTGCTAATACTGATCAGAGATGCCTTCCCTTTTTGGGATTTTGCTCTATCATGTAGTAGCTTCCTCCTTCTATTGTATAGTTTGTTTATGGCTGGGGTCCACCAGACAGGACGTCTGCCTTTGGACGATTGGGTCTTGGTTTTATTTGGGATTGCATGATCCATGCATTCCTGAAGGTGTTCATAGAATGCATTTATAAAGGATTCTGCAGTCTGGGCCGTATTTTCCACAGGCCCGAGGGCTTTGAAGGATTCCACCTCAGTTTTGAGGAGTGTGAAATTTGCTTTAGAGAAGTTTTTCACTGTGGTTTTCTGGGCAGGGGGTGGGGTCGGGATGTGAATATCCAGTGAGATTAGTTTATGGTCTGATCTTACCTGTGAGGGATACACTTCTGGTCTGGAGCATAGAGTCCCCATGTTGGTGATGATCAGGTCCAGTATGTTTTCCCCTCTTGTGGGAGTGGTAACAAGTTGTTCCATAGCATTTGAGTTTATAAATTCTAGGAACCATTGGGCTAGGGTGTTGGAGCTAGAGTAATGCTCCCAGTCTATGTTTGGGTAGTTGAAGTCCCAATATAATGGTGTTTGGAGAGACCTTCATATTTTCCAGTGTTCTCAGGAAGGCCGAGTGGGGTTCCTGAGTTTGGGAGGGTGGTCTGTAGCAGGCTATAAACTGGAAGGCAGTTTTACCCACTGTTAGTTGCACATGGATAGTCTCTGATGCTTCGTGCTGTGCCACCAACCTGGAGGTGTGGGTATCTTTGATGAATATTGATACTCCCCCTCCTTTTGTGGTTCGGTCCAAGTTTTGGGGCCAAAAAGCATGGTATGAGGTATAACCTGGTAGTGCATGGGTGCTCTCAGGAGCCTTGAACCAGGTTTCTGTTACTGCACAGATATCGATGTTCTCCATGCTAAGGAGAGTTTCGAGTGCGTGCATCTTGAGGTTTAGACTTCTGGCGTTGAGTAGCATTACTCTTAGTTTCTTATCCCTTGTGATACCTATGGAGGTGGAATTGTCTTTTGAGCCTTGCCTAAAAAAGGCATTATGGGGATAGCAAGAGCCTTTGCCAATATCTGAAAGCCCAGGGGTGACAGGTGCAAGCCGTCCCTAGCAAAGCATCGTGACTTGTCGAGCATGTCATCCCAGGCTGACAGGCATTGGATCCCCTTTGAATGACACCAATACTTAAGCCAATTGTTGAAATTGATCATCTTGTCTTCATATTGTGGCATAATTCTTGGTGAGGGTAAGATGCTACTCAAGGTCAGGGTCATACTGGCCTGGGCTACATGCTCAGAGAGCTCCTCGATGTCTCTTTTCATGTAGTCCAGTGAGGTACGTCTCAGGTCATTCACACCAGCATGGACAATGACTGAGTCATATTTGTACTTGCCTTGGAGTTACCTGAGTGCTTGTGTTATGTGGTGGATCCTAGCGCCCGACAGGCAGCTCACCGTGTCCTTCTCCTTGTTCAGCCTGGTGAGCGGGACGTCAGTGTGCCTGACAATAGAGTCCCCTATTACAAGTGTATCAGGTGTGTTGTTTAGCCTTAAGGGCTGTGACTGTTCGGCACACTGGCTTTGTGAGCTATGTGTTGCACGTGTTTTGTTTTGGGGTAGCAGTTGCTTGGGTGTCTGCTTTGGAGGTCTCTGCTGCTTAGGCAGATTTTTATTTAGAGCATCCGAGTATGTTACACAGTTATCACAAGCACCATAGACACTATAGTGCTGAGGGCTACCAGATGCAAATGTCTACAGTGATAGACATTGGCACATCATGTGATTTTGGACAATTGGATGTGTGATGGGTGGGACAAGCTTTATGATGAGAAGTTCTTTGTCACTGTCTGTCTCTCTCTTCCCCACATCTCTGTCTGTGTATGTATGACCTATTATAGTGTGTTGTCCTTGGATATATGTGTGTATTCCTATCTGATGTGTGTGCAAAGCACGAATGGTGTGCAATGTGGTGTGTGTGCACAGAAATCTGCGACTGACAGATATGTATAGTCCACTGTTGTTGTCAGACATGGGCTTCATTTCTGTAATTGTGGGATCATGCACAGTATAACCCTTCTGCATTTTGTTGTCAGACATGGGCTTGGTTTCTCTACGTGTGGGATCATGCCCAGTATGACCTTTTGTACTGAATGTGCAAATCCATTACAGGTTGGTTGTACTCCAGTGCAGGCATTTGTGTTCTACACCTACAGCTAGCAACCTGCTTTTGCTGGATATCTGTAGATAGGTTGACAATATGGAGTCACAATGGGCAAAGAATAGTGAGATACTGTAACTAATTGTGTCTGTGCTGCTTGTGCTACATGGTTTTGGTGTTAGCAGAGATATTCAGACATATGTACTGTTTTACACTGCGATGTATTATGTCATCCACTACTGACAGATTTACTTATTTGCTCACAGTAATTTCCTGGGGAATACAGGATGAATGAAGCTGTATCCGGTCTTGTGGTCTGCAGCCTACATATACTTGCACACTCATGTCATTCTGGAAGGGGAGCTGCAGACACTTGATAATGGGTCTGTATAAATGGTCTAGCACCTTGGTACTCTGGTGACTGGGGATCTCCTGTTTGTACATATATTGACATGACAGAATGGCCATATCCTGCTGTGGCCATACCTCTCACAGTACAGATTCAAACAGGTTACCCAGAGGCAGAACTCATATATCTGGTCAGTTCCCCTTCACATTGTTGTTTATGAGTGGGTTTGTAGCCACCCATTACTGGGTTTGCAGGCAGAGGTAGTATGGGCACACATCTGAGTTTCAGACTTCACACACTCCATGGCATCCATGCTTCTACACCCCTCCTCTGTTATTCTATCCTCTTCCTAACATTATGTGAGTGATATCTGATAAGTATCCCTATAGTTATCCCTTCATCCCAGTGGTATTTAGGGGTTGGTCCACAGTTCATGCAGTAGGACATGGTGGGCATGCTTCTGGGATTTGTCAACATGGACTTGCATTTGTGTTCTGTGGACTGTGTTATGTTGTTATTTGGGACTCCGTGAGATAACATACATTGGCAGTATGGGTGAGGCACAGGCCTTTGACAGAGGACTGCAGGGCATTTGTTAGTGATGCAGGCCATCTGTAGCAGACCAGTGCATTCTGTCACTCCTACAGTCCTAGGCTGCAAGCCACTGGATTCCCCTGGGGTGACAAGGTAGGTGTGGGAGGTGTTAATGGCAATAATTCCTGTCCTTATTAATCCATTGGTGTGGATGCTGGCAGGGTGCTGCTTACAGCCAGGGATACGCCTGCATGGGACACCTCTTCAGCATGCTGCATTCTGTGGGTATTCCCATACAGAAATGGGGGTCATATTGTACTCATTCCCAACATCAGGGATATGACCTGTGATCAACCTGTAGCTGATGGTAGGGTGAGCTGAGTGCATGTGGGCTATGGAAGCTTCTTGCAGCTGACTCACAGATATACCTGGGACATCCCCCTTATGCTGGCTTGTGCAGGGACATCAGCGGTTTCTCATTACTTTATAACTGTGCCTTTTGTGATCTGCCACTTATTGGCCAGACTACATCAGTATTCCATACTACACAGACAACTAATGTGCTGCTAACCTGTATGTACAATTCCAAAGGTGTGTGCAGTTGACAGTTACATTTTATGTACTCTGTCTAGAGTACTTCCACCTGTGTACTGTGTGTATGTCTGGGCCCACATTCATTGCATGTCCATATTTCAGATGGGTCAGATATTACATCCAAATAATGAGTATGGATGACTGCTGGATTGGATCTTGCTGGGATGCATTGTGTTTGGCACTGCAGTTGTCAGAACATGTCATTGTCATCAACAGTACTGGCCACAGGCCACCGGGACACAACCCACCATGCCTACATGCTAACCACTTCCACACATTATACAACACACAACATCCTAACACACAAGAGCCCTGCATATTGTACATGTGCAACAATCTATTCTGCTAATTTGGCCAGCTTAGGTAATCTGTGTTCCTCTGTTATTAAACCCACACTTACAGGTTACTACATTTCTACGTATGATTGTGGGGGGTGGAGTTACACCTGACAACTGTAAACATTTTCTATGACTATACTGGTATTTCAGGTATTCTGTTGGCTTCCATTTCATTCTGTATTCTGACCTATCATGCAGACTAGAGGCATATCAGTGGAGTACAGAGCTTAGGTTTTATTGACCTACATTTCAGTTTCAGACTTCGTATCCTTCAGAACTAACATCTATCTGCCTGACCTGTTGTAGTCTGTCTGTCTATGTCTGCAGGGGGGCTGTTCTCCATTGCCATCAATTGGAGGCCTTAGAACAGTCTTTCTTTGTGGTCATCTACACCTGTCCTACTGGCTAAGACTTTTGTTGGGTATGTGAGCCTCACTGCCATGCGTGTGTGTGTCCTATGAACACACATTTGGCCCACCACGTGTCCTGCAGTGGGATTTGTCACCTTGTCTAGTACTGCCTACTTTGTTGACACCAGTATTTGTTATAGAATTCATGCTGCCCATATAGGTGTCAACTATCTGCTGCCATCCCAGTCAGCCACCTGATTCCCTTGCATGCTCACATCCATACCATAGATACAAGAAGCAGAACATACGATTCCATTCAGCAATTGATAGAGAGAGTGACTTATCTTGTGGCTGTGCCAGTATTGAGGATGGTGCTGGAGGGCTGACTATGTCGGATGCACATAGTACACTCACATACATGATAAAGCACATGTAGTGTCATGATTGGCATCCCTTTTACTGCATGTGCAAGGCAGAGAGAGGTGGCATTCCCTGGGACCCTACTGTGTCAGTGTATGTGCCAAAGCTTGGGCATACTGGGCATGCCTCCTTCTGCCTACAGGGCCAGTCTCAGGTTGTTCCTCCTCTGAGTCACTCTGTGCTTGTGCTATCCTTGGCAATGGTGGCCCTGCCCAGTGCTGTTCCTGCTGCAGCTGTTTCCACAGGATTATATTGTGTAGCATGGCACATACAATGAAAATTTGTATACACATAGCTGAAGAGCACTGCAAGGCTCCACTGGATATGTCCAGGCTCCAGAACCATGACTTGAGCATTCCAAACACATGCTCTATTATGATTCTGTTTGTGCATGTGCTTCATTATGGAGTTCTTGATCAGGTGTGTGTGCATTTCTGATGGGTGTCATCAGCCACGGCTCCAGTGTGTAGTGTCCCAAGCATCAGTATCAACAATGTGGTCAGTACAGTCAAAATATGCAAACGTGTGTTAGAATGCATTGCTTGATGAAAAAGGGGGAACTGTCTCAGGACTGTCCCATGATGCAGTGTAGATCACTTTTAAAACAGGTAAAAGGTGATACAGGAAATTTAGATAAGGGCTTAGAGCATACCTCTCAGCCTCTTAGAGCAAGAAAGCTGAACAAAGCCATGAATAAAAGTGGAACAAAGCACCAACAATAGGGACAATTTTTAAATATTGTTCTTACAAACTTAGAAAGTTGATAGAATAACAGGTTTTGCATTAGCATGAATTTTCTGAAAGATATGAAGTCTCATATAGCTGTCATTATTTTCTAACTTCAGCCTTTAATGATTTACTATTAATTTGCAAGAAAACCATAATTTTAATTAAAATGGACCAAAGATATGAGCCAAAATCTGGTCATTCTGCAAAAAAATCTGTACAGTTGAGAGGTTTGGCTTAGAGTCCAGTGAGGCCTTACAGACAGGGTACAGACAGAAGGGATAGTTTCAAATGTAAGAATCTTGTCCAAAATTGATGCAAGAGAAGAAGTTGGGTTCAAAATAGAGGAACATATATGACAGTGTCAGACTTACAAAATTCAGTTGATAGAATAGATGATGATTATGATAAATCCATTGATAGCAGGGGTAAGAAATGCAAAAAAAAATAGTATTCGAGAAGAAGATTACAAAAATGCTAAGGAGTGAATTGTTCTCTATTAATTATAAATGTTAATAGGCTCTAGAGCAAGGTGCAATGATTGACTTTTCTTAATTTGCAGCATACAGTAAAAAAAGACATCAATTGTATATGTCACATCTGATGGTTAATGATGCAGCAACATAGGCAGGCTCAAACCTTTGGATGTAGGTTTATTGTCTCGAGTTATTGGCAGCTTCACCAGATGATCCATTATTTAGATGTATTGATATTGCTGCTGGGTGGATTACTTTTGTCAGATTGCTAGATGTATTGTACAGTTTTCAGACTTATAGTACAAATTATAAAAAAAAATACACAGACATGATTTTATCTTTAGGTAGATATTTGGGGATCCATATGCCAATCCTTATGGTAGGGGACTTCAACAGTGATCTCCATAGGTCCCTTAGTAAATGACAAATATTACCAATGACTCCGGTTAATCCACCTCACATCCAAGAACCATGCGCATACTAAGAGTGAGTCACAGAACATACATGTATATTCTCCCCAGCAGAGATGTGAGAAAATAGCTGTCTCCTGCATGAAAATAGCAGGCTGCCTTCTTTGTCATTCACTCTGCATTTTGTTTGTCTAAAGTTTCATACTATGGTTAATTTCACCACTCTGCTTTTTTAGAGTGTGGGTTCCTGACCTTTACTGGCTGTATTTCTGCGGTGAAGTGAAGTCAGTCTATTTTCACTCTGTGGATAGCAATCTTTTTGCATCTCTGCTGAGACAGAAGTCTCAGTAAGTTGCACACTGATGTTAAAGCTTGCAAGAATTTTATATACAATTGTGATTCACACCTGAGAAAGGATGGAACTTACAGGTGGGATTTTCACCTCATGAAGATAAACAATTTTCTTTACATTTTGAGTCTTTCTGAAAAATCATATGGTGATATGGGGGGGTCTCAGATCATAAAGCAATATGGACAGTTTTTTTAGAGATAAGGAAATGTTAGTAGAAGTAATGGGTTTTAAAAACTGACTGGTCATTGCAGTTATCTAGATATCCTATTAAATGAGTGGCAGTAGCTCATGTTTACTCATTTTAACATAAGGGGATTTTATAAATGTTGGACAGATTGGAGGATAATATATAAGAAAAAAATATTTAACTATACAGAAGTTCTGGTGGAAGTGTGAAAAGGAAGTTTGCCATTATTTTAGGGCTAGGTATAATGCAGCCATTGGTAACAATGACTTACATTGCTATTATTTGCAGGAGATAATGTTTGACTTGATTAAGGTGTCTTACGTAGGCAAACATATTGCATGCAGGACAAACCTGATGAAAGTAGCCCATTTGTTGTCAAGACTTGTAAAGGAAGAGAAAACTAGTAGATTATTTTTTAGGTTATACACGTACCAGGAAACAGAGTATTATGAGAGCACTGGGAAACCATTTACAAACTATATATACAAGATAGGATACTCATTGGTAAGTGCCCCACATAAAGGATGCAGACAGAGCTGCAAATTTTTCACAAGGGGAGAATCAATAAGGAAAATGGCACTGCAGTACCAGGGATGAGCTTAGTTTTGCTTTTGAAAATTTGTGTCAGATACTGAAATACCATGCATTTTACATATTTTGAGTATTGGTGGGATAAAGGTTTATATTCTTCTGACATCTGTCACGGGCCCTATTATAGTGTAACATAGACTAGAACATCTTCATGGGAATATTACCTACTAAACTTATGAAAACTGTGCCTTTCTTATTAATAGATGATGTATATCGCTTGCAATGTTGTAGCATCAGGGATATGTTGCATATCATTAGGGTTGTGATTCAGGGCATTACAGATACCATTGTGCAATATAGAGTGTTGTTCTGTGACATAAGATGGCTTTTGATACTATACATCCTGATAATATTTGAGATATTCATCTAACCATACTCACTCACACAGTAGCCTTACAAAATTAGAGTGTAACCCCCTGAATTCATTCTGTCCTTTTAATTCTCTAATATTACTAATAAACAAATTTTATCCATACCTGAATGGATTTCACTTAACTCTCCCTTTGAAAAGATATCTGCCCCTGATTTCTTTACCATTGCAGAGATTATGTCAGCAACCCTCTAATGTACACTTCTATAACCTCTGACTCACCACAAACTCCATGACTGCTATTTGAAACTCTTCCTTTGTCAGACTCATACCTAGAGAATCCAAGCCCTCTTCCTGCATTCCGCTTCCCAGCATCTCCATCTTACCTGCTTTGGACAAAATTCTACAAAAGACATTTTCAAAATCAACTTACCTCTTAAAATGTCACTTGTACTAAAGCAATCATCATGGCTTCTGGGCAGGAAGAAATACCTTGACTGCTTGCAGGACTCTGAATGACAATGTTTTAACTGATATGGATAAATGAAATCTGCTTGAGCTGCACTCATAGGGTCATAGGTTCATAGGTAGGTACTATTGGCCCTAGAGCCTATATGAGCCTAGCCAAAAAGGTACCCTGGCTTTCGCTACCCAAGAAAATTATTTTCATGTGCCCCTGTCAAGCAGAGCCACAGAAGTGATCCCTGGGGTGAATTTCCTATTTCCCACCCAATCATCAAGATTTTTCTTGAAGAGTGCTAATGAGGAGCTCTGTTTGACATAGATAGATAGTCTGTTCCAGAGTATGGGCAGTCTATGGGACAGGAATCTATCCCTACAGCATGTTCTGCTTATTGTGGTGACAAGGTTTAGGTCACTAGAGCATGTAGCTTGGAGGGATTGGGATTTCCTTAAGTGGAGCATATCCAACAGCTCTGGGTTTGACATAGCTTTGTATGTTAGGCAATGATTGCCTCTGAGTAGGCAATTAATCTAACTGATGTCTAAGACATCGTAGACACCTCGGTTTGGCTTCTCCACTTGCAAGACATTGGTATCAGTCCTGAATCCAGAAGCTGGTTCAAAGACTTCCTATCCGACAGCTCTTTCAAGGTAATAACAGGGTTGACTCTATCTAGTTCAGCCTTAACTCACTCTCTCAGGAGTCCCACGGTGTTCCATTTCTGCTCCTATTCTATTTTCCCTTGTCATCAACAAACTTGCTGTTGATCAACACCATCTTCCACTACTTATATATGCGGCTGATATGGCCATTTATAGATCAGAGCTTTCTAACACAATGTTTGAAACATAACTTAAAAATGACCTTTTGGAGCAACACAGCTGGCTCAGATAAACTGCTACTTACACCAAGAAAACAAGTCCTTGCTGTCTGGCACCCACAAAATACAAGCCAAAAACCCCAATCATTTCATACCTCTTAGTGATACAATAATCCTATTGAGACCAACGCATCCTTTAGATATCTAGGTATTTGGATAGACTAATCGCTAAGGTCCTAAGAACACAATAAAAGGCTATGAGGTAAGGTCAGCTAACTATGTTTTTGGGCCAAGAAAATATATCAGTTTATCTGTCTGCCTACCATGGCTGCTATAGGCAAGGGCATCCTCTTTGCTGAAATCAAGCATGGCCTCCCCATGTTTGCATATACCTTTGGAAAAAAAGTATAGACAATCCTCTGGTCCTATTGAATTAAATGTGTTGACTCATATTAAACTCTTTTTGGAATAAATATCTCAATCTTACTATATCCAAGGCTAAATGGCTTTTAGAGCAAGAAACAGTCAGTATTCATCATTGCTCTTTACTTTAAATAATGCTTGAAAAAGACAATCCCACTCCTCTCTATGTAAAAATAATTACTGCAACCCAAACCTCTAATTTCAGAGTTCAGTCTAGAAGTGGTCAATCGTTATTAGACCCTTGTCTCAGACTGCACTCTACTAGCCCTAGTTTATCAGCACTTGCACCTAAACTATGGTGGCCACTTCCTCATTACTTAGTTGAATATTTATTTAATTTATTTTATATTTGTTTATTGGAATAGTCCCACTGTACCAGGTCCATTTACAGTGGAGGCCCGGGGAGAAAAGCTCAACATTTACATAACAATCATACAAAAAAATCAGAAATGTAAAACAGACAAAGAGAATATCAATAATAGATGAAGTAATAAAAAAATATGGCTACCAAGGGAAATGTCATGCTAGAAATAAAGAATACTGCAGCATATATACAGAAAGTATACTAGAAATACATGGGCTACTTCTTGCACAGGCTTCAATTCAAGCACTACTTACTACAACAAATCAAATAGAGCTGCCTGTCTGAGGGCATGTGATGTAATTCAGCACTTGACACTCAGTGGACGTTCTACTAAATAACAACACACCTACTTGTCAAATACACAGTTTCATCTGTGTTGTGTTGGGTAGACTATATCCATGTTGCTCTAACATTCCTCCACAAAATCTAATCCCCACTCATTCTCAACTGAGAGCATACTACTCACTTTTCTAAATAACTCAATACTGCTCTATGCTCCCTTACTTCTGTCTTCTTTCTTCTATTATAAATTTTATTTCTTATTTTCCTTTTTTATTTTGAAACTCTTCTCTTAGATGTAACACATATGTATGCATGTATTTTATATATATGTGAGTGTGTGTGTGTGTGTGTGTGTGTGTGTGTATATATATATATATATATATATATATATATATATATATATATATACAGTATAAAAATATTTATATATATGGTTCTACTTTAAAAAGTCAACTTACCAAAATGGTGACTTCAATAACATCGAGACCACAACAGAGACAATTTACAACATCGAACTCCTGGAATGGTGAATTTTGCCTTTGGGAAACAAACCGCTTGGCTACCACTGACTGTTGCCCTCTCCTCCACTGTAGTGTGATCTCAGAGTTGTTATATTTAGATAGAGGGGTGTGATGGCACAGTTTCCCACATGGGGGTACAAAGCCCCCCCCCTCCGGTGGGTTTTGTTTATATATAATTTTATTTTTTTCTAATACGCTTCTTTAATTTAATAATTATGTTATTTTCCTGTGCTGGCCAAGTAGTTGTTATCCTGGAAAATAATTATTAAATTAAACCTAACATATTAGAAAAAATAAATTATATGTAAACAAAACTCACCGGAAAAGGGGGCTTCACCCCCCACCACACACCCACACTACCTAAATATAACAACTCAGCGATCACACTATAGTGGAGGACAGGACAAAGTTCGTCAGTGGTGGCCAAGTGTTTTTTTTCCCAGAGGTGTAATTCGACAGTCCGGGATTTTAATGCTGTAAATCATCGCTGTTCTGGTCTCAATTTTCTTGCAGTCAACATTTTGGTAAGTTGACTTTTTAAAGTAGAATTATATATATATATATATATATATATATATATATATATATATATATAAAAAACCCCGTAGCAGCAGATGAACTTCAAACCACTTTTCAGATATCCAAATTTGTTGTAAAGTACGTAGAAAATCAATAAATCCACTTGTTAACGTATAAAAATAAATTTAATAAACGACAAAGAAACAAATAGACAAAACGTAAGCACTTTCACGGACTTCTAACTGCTTCTTCAGACGTAACAATTAACAACTCTATCATGCTCACATATATAGAGTATTCAAACTTCTAAATTAGTTAATTAATACACTCTATTTATAGTGATGCGCCTTTCAACAAGAATGTAACATCTTATATTCTATTAAACTGTGCCTCTATGTTATTAAAAATTCCTATATACAGTGTTAAATATATTGTATAACATTTTAAAATAACTATTTAATAAAACCAACAATGTTTTTATAAACATATAAAAAATCTATAAAAACGGAATAACTAGTAATTGCCCATCTAATCATTTATTCTACGTTTTGATAAGGGGCAAGGAAACCTAAATCCTATCTCAGTGTCCTGGCTTTAAGAATGGGTTTAATCGATACACTATCGTTAAGTCCCCTTCTTCTATGTGCCCCTAGTCGGAATATCCATTCCAACTCAGCACATTCCGTATCATTTGTAATATTTCCTAACCTCATATTTATATATTTAATATGTAATATCTGGAAAGTAAATTTATGTGCTTCGCCTTCATTCAACACATGTTTTGCTATTGCATTATAATTTTCCTTCCTAGCTATGCTGTAAATATGATCCCTAATACGCTCTCTTAATGAGTGATTAGTCTTTCCTACATAATAACAATAGCATACTTGACATTGGGCCACATAAACTAAATTCCTAAATGTACAAGAACCATTGACCCTTAGTTCCCATAGGCATCCCGTGTCCGGGTGCCTAAAGAACCTAGACTCATCTATGCATTCACACTGACTACAGCCATTACATTTCTTAGTTCCTGTATATCTTGGTATGTCCAACTCTTCTGCACTAGATCTCAATAAATTGTTGCGATAACACAACTGCTGCCTAAGAGTAGTGCTATTCCTATATTCATATTTTGGATGTTCCCCAACTATATTCCTAGTTTTTTCATCAACCATTAGTATATTCCAATTGCTTTCAATTGCTTCCTTAACCCTACCAATGTTATTTCCATAGGGCATAATAAAACTCAACCCTACACCGCTATCATTTGCATTTCTTATTCTTGCATTCCTCTTTGAATAATAGGGTCTAGCTTGGGTTTTCCTGACAGCACATACCTGTTTACATATACGGTCTATGTCTTTTTCCACATAACTTCTAGACATAAAGTCTTCCTTTAACTTTCTTAGTTCTTTTGTCAATACATTATCATCACAACACAGCCTGGCCAGTCTCATTGCCTGGCCTTTCACTATATTGTTGAACAAAGCTGGGTTGTGCATACTGGTACGATGCAAAAAAGTGGGGCATTAACAGGGCTTTCTATAAACACTTGTTGTTATCTTTTGCTCATTCTTAATCAGTGTGACATCTAAGAAATTAATAATTCTACTTGATTGATCCATAGTAAATTTCAAAAACTCACTCGTTTGATTTATATTTTCAAAAAAATTCATTAATTCTTTTTCAGTACCATTCCATACTAAAAAAAGATCATCTACAAAGCGTCGATGAAACAACACTTTGTCTTTGCCCATTATATTCTCCTTCTCCCAAGCAACCATAACTATATTGGCGTATGCGTTGGCACAACTCCTTAGATACAGTAAGAAAGTAGAAGGCAGTAGTGAGTTGGCACAGCCAAAAGCATACAGTAGGGATTGAAAAGGTATTATTCTTATGGAGACTGTTTCTACTACTCTGTCACGCAGTATTAACCATTTCATTAATGAACATTTTCCAACAGACTGGCCTAGAAGTACTGACTACTTTTGTCTGTTTTTGATTATTGTGTATAAATGCCTAGAGGTTCAACCAGATTCGAATTTTTATGCAATTGTTTTTGACAGCTTATTGGCATAATCATCTGTAAAACATCTTAGACTGTGCTCCCACCCTCAAAAGCTGCAGAGCATTTATACCTCAAATTTTAATGAAAAAATATAGTATCACCATAAAATACATATCCATTTTTGCCTAAAGGCAAAGAACATCATATTTCTACATTTTTGACAGCCTTTGTATTAGTTTGTCTGAAGAGAAGTGATAGTTATACAATTTTATTGTAATCTGAATGTTTTGCAAATGTTGCGTCGATGAAACAACACTTTGTATTTGCCCATTATATTCTCCTTCTCCCAAGCAACCATAACTATATTGGCGTATGCGTTGGCACAACTCGTGCCCATCGCCACGCCTTTCTTTTGTTTATATATTTTGTCATGAAACAGGAAAACATTGTTGTCTAGCACAATCTCTAGCAAAAAACATAGGAAATCTGCTTTCAAATTATCCATCCCTCCCTCAGTTTGTAACAAATTATTCACTATGCCTATTCCTGCTTCATTAGGTATGCTAGTAAAAAGTGACTCAACGTCAAAGGCTGCTAGCATTGTCGCCTCACAGTTAGACGTTGCCCGTTCGATTCGATTCTCACTTAGAGCGTCTTCTGTGTGGTGACATGCGTGAATGGGCGTTCCTTCATTGAATGTTGTGCGTTAGGCCTGGCAAGCCAGCACGTACATAAAACTCTACTGCCAATCATTAGCAGACCGGAGTTCCTCTGTGGCGACCCCTAACCGGGAAAAGCCGAAAGACACAAACAAATATATATATATATATATATATATATATATATATATATATATATATATATATATATATATGTGTGTGTGTGTGTGTGTGTGTGTGTGTGTGTGTGTGTGTGTGTATATATATATATATATATATATATATATATATATATATATATATACATATATATATAATGCTTGTTGAATTTTCAATGTTTGATCACATATGTTTGCTCACAGAAGATAATCTTTCGGATTCACTAATTTTCCGTGCAGAAATAAGTTATTCCTGCACGGAAATTACCTTTTAAGGGCAGGATGGCAGCGTGCCATGCATAGTAATCAAGGTGTGCTGTCTCTGCTGCTAAATAGATACTGAGCATTGACTAGTGTAGAGGGTGTGTCTGAGAGCAGAGCTCTCACAATACACACTCACCTGCACTCAGGAAGTGCCACCCAGTAATTACTATGAGCGAGAATGCTCATAGGAGGCTGCATACCTCCCAACTGTACAAATCATCACAGAATGTCCAGATTTCTCACCCATACAGTACCCCATTTGTCCTGGCAAATAGCTGAGATGATCTCAGGATTGAAGTCAGAAAATAATGCATACATTTCAGTGTCAGACTTCAAATCCGTCAGAAAATGTATATTAAAACAAATCCTGTTACTCTAGCAACTGTTCCAAGTTTATAAGAGCAATAATGAAACTATGTCCGTAGTTGTACCACAATTTGTCAAGCTTTGTCCAGATAGTTTGCCTGAAGAGGTTGAGAGGTATGGGGGGTTGCTAGGATGTCTACCAAATGTGCAGATGCATGCAGGAATCCACAGTAATAAGTGAAACCTGTCCCTTCCTAGAGAATATAGCAGTAGAGAATTTGTTTTTATCAAACAGATTAAATTTAATGGTAGGTGCATGGGTTTGCCCATTGCTTAGCTACACATACTGTAGCTTAAATAACACAAGAAGATAAATAGCAAGATGCATGCAAGTGAAGCAATAGTGTAGTGGTTAGAACATTTGCTTTACAAGCTGTCACTCCTGGTTCAATTCTCACTGTAGTAAATTCCATTTTCCATGTGAAATCACTTTATGAACATTTTTTTGCTGTATAACATACTAAATAATATATATCTGTGAACTGGAGTACTGCATTAAGTGCAGATGTGAGGTGTCATTGTAATAATGTAGTAAAATCCACAGATAAACACAAGTGCCCCATACAGGATACGTACACATGAATCAGGGATATGAAATGAAGGTGGGTCTATATTAGAACATCGACTTTTTAAAACGTTGAATGTTCTAATATCGACCCCTATTCAGTGAAGACTGACAATATCGAACACGCAGAACAGCAAATTTTTTCCCACGGAAAAAAAATTGCTGTTCCGACACACATACACACAACACAACACACCAAATAAACAGCAATCCACGCACATACACCTAAAATCCTACATCTAACCCTACACTAAACTGTACACACACCACTAGCTATCCACTTACCTTAACCCAAACCCTAACCCTAAGGTCTGTCACTATCGCACACTCACCTCACCCGTGCCCTAACCCTAACTCACCTACCCCACCCTAACCCTCATGTCCATACAATCGCACACTTACCTGATCCCGACCCGTAACTTTCCACCACAGTGCTGAACATAACGAAACCACAGGAATGGCCAACCGAATTCCTTCACTAGGAAGAAATTCGGTGTTCTGCAGCTTCGCTGTTTTCAGTGTTCTCTGAATAGGGGTCAATATTAGAACATTCAAAGTTGTGAAACTTTGATACTCTAATAAAGACCCAATGAAGGTATAATGTGTAATGAATGATAAATCCATAGAGTTTCCAAATCTACCACTTTCCCAAGAGCCATTGTTTCATTTCTGTCTAAATTAGTGTGGGGGTAAGTGGGAGTAAGCACTTTTAAGCAGTATTAAGCAGGTTCAAACCCATTTGCGCAGGAGTAAGCAATGCACACACAGGTTAAACAAGTTTGAAGCTTACTCTCTGTAAGCATATTTAACCAGAAGTAAGCATTGCTTACCATTGTGCAAACCCACGCAAACCCACTTTCAATTGCTTAAAACTGCCTTTGTCACTCTGTATCCAGCAGCCGCTGCTCTGCCCAGCAACAAAATAAACAGCCCTTGACAGTTTGGACCCAGGACCCTGTACACTATAGTCACAGCAGTTAACCAGTAATCCATCACAGCAGTACTTAAAACTGAGGTATCCCCAAACAGATCCTCACTATAGTAAAATCACACTTTACATGTCAAAGGAATCTATATACAGTTTTATGTTGTATAAACTACTATATAAACTAAATATGTGAACTGGAGTACTCCATTAAATTCAGATGTGAGGTGTCATTGTAATAAATTGTGGAAATCCCCCAATAAATACAAGGACCGCCTACAGTGTTCATACACATGAATCACAGATACTAAACAAATATATAACATGTAATGAATGATAAATCAATGCCAAGCAGCAAATAGTGTGCAAATTTAAAAATAAGTAATGCTAAGCATTACACATCCCTGCTTACTAGGTGTAAGCAATATGTAGGCCAGCTAAATCAATCTGCCCATTGGTAGCAATGCCAGCCTTAGGTAAGCAGGTCTGCCCATAGAATAGCATTTTCAAAACCATCCAATCAAAGCAAAGTGTGGGAAATCGGCCCTATTTAAACCCCTCAGGTGGGACTACATCTCATAACTGGTTGCAGCTTCCTCCTGTAGGCACTATGGCCAGTGTGGGAGAAGGATCACGCTTCCAGGTGCAGTGCTGGGGCATCCAGGAGTCAAAAGTCATGGCAGGACTCCTTGTTAAAGACCATAAACAGAGACTGCTGCAGGGCCAGTACCAGGGTCCCCAATATAAAGTGGAAGCCTGGGGCCATCTTGCCCGTGACCTCACCAGTGCCACTGGCATCTCTCAAACTGGTGAGCAGGTCAGGCATCACTATGCCGACCTAAAATGGAGGAAGAGGGAGCTCTTGGATCAGTGGATTCAAGAAGCTAGGCAGTTGGCTGATGTCCCAGCCGTGTGTAAGTACTCATCCTACTACCTGTTTAATAATTGCCAACTCATGTATCTTATGGAAAGGTATGGCTAAATATTCCTCTTATGTCTTTGACAGTGGCAGATGAGTAGACTGTGAATCAGGAAGCCCATGCCTGTAGGCTGCAGAGGCTGCATTGCGAGGCAGGTTAGCAATAATCTTGCATGTACTGTCATAAGAAATAAATCTAAAAGTAGTAGAAAGTTAATTGCCAGTATAAAACCTGTATTGTGTATGGCATGTACTGAATAAACCAGACGATATGGCAGGAAGAGTCTCATATAAGTTGTATGTAAATAATAGGGTAACAATCTGGCAATAAAGGTCTAACTCCTGGACTGCTTGTGTTTACTCTGGTATCATATGGTAATGTAGTGTTGCAATCTCTTAATATCACTGTTGTATTAAGCACTTCTACCCACACTGTGCTACATAAATAAAATGTGTAGGAATGTCTGTATATGACTGTCATAATCACAATGTCATATTGTACAACTGAGAGAGACTTAGGAAACAGTGAAAAGATAGACAACATAACATAACTCAAATAGCACACTCAACTGGGATGTGAAATGTATTTTTAGCACACACAGCCATGGTTTGAATCCTGGGTGTTGTAGTAAGCTGTGTGCAGAATCATACCACACAACTGTACAGATGTTGTCAGAAAGTCCAAATAATTGGCATAATTCCCCTGCCTGTCACCCTGTCCCCTGACAAATCAGTGGGATGATCCCAGATGTTTAGGCAACAAATAATGACATACAACTAATTGCCAGACATAACTGTCATAACTATATCTATAAGAACAAACCTGTCACTCTAGCAACCCACCATATTGTTATGAGAGTAATAAGCAAAGTATGTCCCATCTCCACCCCCATGTTGTGAAGCTATGACCAGAGTGTGTGCAGTAACAGAGTGAAACGTATGTGCATAATAATAATGTGGAATCTGGTAATATGTGTGGCATCATTCAGGTAGTGTTAGCAAACATTCCCCCACAGGTCTGTCAGATAGAAACTCTGTGCCTAGAAATAAAAGATTGGAATCCTGGACTGGTACTGTTTAGTTTGGTATTGTATAGCTGTGGTTGTGTTGCAGTTTCTCTGACTAATAAGGTATTACTCCTCACTATCATCCACACAGTGCTACATAATAACACTGTCTAGGAAACCCTGTATAAGTGCCTTATAATTACAAGGTCAGATTGTAAAACCATGGGAGACTTATAGAAAGGAATCAGAGAAGAGATACAAAGCAATATCTATATAGCTCATGCAACTGTGATGTACACTGTTTAATTTTTAGCAGACACAGCCATGGTTCGGATCCTGGGAGTGGTAGTAAGCTGTATGTAGAATCATACCCCTCAACTGTACAGATTTGTCCAGAATGTCCTGATAATTGGCCCATATGTGCTGTCTGTTCCCTGGCAGATCAGTGTGATGACCTCTGACATTCAGGCAGCATTTAATGTCATATAACTGACTGTCAGACCTGTAAATATTCAGAAAATTTATATGAAAACAAATCTGTCATTGTAGCAACTCACCAAAGGTTTATGAGGGCAATAGTCAAAATATGTCCCAGTTTCACCTGCATGTTGTCAAGGCTTGGCCAGAGTGTGTGCAACAAGAGATGGAGAGGTATGTGCACAACATCAACCTGGAATCTGAGAATATGCATAGAAACAGTCAGTTAGTGTTAACAAACAGTTACCTCCACAGGTATAGCAGGTAAAAGGTGTATACTGCAGGTAAAACACATTTCATGTATATAGTTGTCTACAACCATACTGATGTCCAAACTAAGGCCATAGCATAGTTTAATAATATCTGTAAG
>NC_056738.1:244474759-244479759 GCF_019279795.1 Protopterus annectens
ATGAGGTATGGTGCACAGTACATGCAAGAGTGCCAAACAGGTGCACAGCAATACTGTGTACATGGGTGCAGTGTGTTCCAGGGGAAGGGGCATCACCTACTAATGCAACCCATGCATTGTAGAGAGGTATAATGTTGCTAGCAGGGATTGACTATAGCTGCACTGCATGCTGTTAAGTGCCATATATCATGTGTGTTGACAGATGGGTAATGGTAGGTCTGTGTGTAATATCTTTGTGCAATCTCACCTGTAAGTGTGTGTGTGTGTGTGGGGGGGGAGGTATTTTGTCTGCAAATGCAATCTGGTGGTATGGAGGAGGGTTGATGTATGCAGGATGTGTGTGTATGTGTGTGTGTGTGTGTGTGTGTGTGTGTGTGTGTGTGTGTGTGTGTGTGTTTCTGTGTGGGTGTGTCCATGTATGCACATGTGTGAGTGTGGGGTTGTTCATACCTCTCAACTTCCCTTTGAAATTGTGCAGTACATGGACATGGACAAACACATGAGACACCAGGAATACTTTTCTGACATGTAATCTCAGGACAGCTGATAGTATAATAAGGTCTGCAGCATGGAACATGCACTGGAAGAGAAACTAGACACCAGGGATACTGTTATAATTGCAATCAGCAGAAAGATGAAAGAATACCCACATATGCAGCACTACAGATGCATTGAGGAATTACTAGACAACACCAGAGAGTGTTTCCAAATATTACCGTAGTCCACATAAAATGTTAATATACCAACAGATCTTGCATCTACTGAACAATAGTTACGTATGACACTTCAGTACATGACATTATTGAGTGACTGTAGTAGCTCCTAACATATGGGGCCATGCTCAAGATGTCTAGACAAACCCAGGGTGAACACTGGATGACATCAGGGAGTCCTTGAAAAAATGACTCCAATCACATCAAAGAAATAATTTAGTAACAGGTCATGTTTTATGATCACTTTTCTAGGCAATTAGAAGACTGATACGTTAATGATTGGTATTATTGACTGTAGTTATCCAAAACTGATGCAGGATGGGAAACTTAAGAGAATAAACTAGGGACAGTCTGTAAACTCAAGGACAGGTATTATGGTGGAATGTCAGTGTGTGTGTGTGTGTGTGTGTGTGTGTGTGTGTGTGTGTGTGTGTGTGTGTGTACTGTTAAGCAATTATGTACAGGTCTTAAACTGCATTTCTTGTTTTCCCCTCACAGGTGGTGAGGTGAGTCAGGGTCCATCCTGCAGGCAATCTGATGTTAGTGTCAAAACAGGCACTGAAAATGATGATAGGTGTGTTGAGGCACAGTTGGGGTTGTCAGGGGGCATAGCTGTGCCATAATTTGAAATCCCACTGTTATCCACCACATCCCCGCACACAGTCAAAATGCCTATACATACCCAATCACCAGTGGCCATAGCAGAGGGACAGTTGGCGGTTGGTGGCATGGAACAGGATAATGTGGTATCTATGGCAGGTGTGTCTGGACACAGCAGGCATAGCCATATGTCCGATGGGGATCCACATAGGCAGATGTACAGGGGTGCTTGTTGGAGGGCTGCTGGGCATCATGCCCCTGGCAGAAGTGCCACATCTGGTACCACCAGACATGTTTCAGGCTATCATGGAGGCACAGGCATATATGGAACGGTACACCAGACAGGCTCTGAGGATCCAGAGGGTTACTCGTTCAGTGTAAACATCCATGATCTTGCTGGTCCCCTCCATTGTTTTACAGAGGTCATGGATAGATGGTGGGGTGAGATGGTGGGACTCCTTGACCGTGGATTATCCGTGCTTGGGCATGTGGTTGGAGTGGTGTGACAGCCACGTGGACACAGGCCAGTAACACCAACAACTGGATGTTGACGTGGACATGCAAGAACACCAAGCCACTCCCATAGCGGCAGTACCAGTCCCAACACTGTGAGGGGGGTGCTGTCTACACCACACCACAGCAGGTCATGTGCCCGTGGCCCTGGCCAGTCCCAGGAGGGAGCTGGTTCCAGCGGACATATGTCATCATCAGGGAGAGTACCATATTGTGGCTTGACCAGGGATGTGTCCGTGGAACCCCTGGCAGGCACAGTTCTTGTATCCGTGGCCAAAGGTGGTGAACTGCACACCCTGCCAGGTATGGTCTGCAGCTGTCCAACAAACACCTATATAGGGCAGCCACATGGCAGAACTGTGTGCATGTATACTCACACACAATACAAACACAGCTAGGGCAACCACATACCTACATACACCACATCACCACAGCTGTATCAATAATTAAATTCCCTCACTCACACACATGGTGTCAAATGTATGGCTCTGCCTAGATCTCTGGCAAACAAACAATACACCCTGTGCATATGATGATACCTGTGCCACATCCTTGTCATCCATAACATTGATGCAGGGAGAGGCTAATATGGTTCTGATGCACACGGTGATTGTACTACAGTGTACCAATGTACTGCATGTGCCACATCACTGCTAGGTCTATGGGTGGTGTGTACAGGTGAGTGCACATTGGCTGTTGTTAATAACGTACACAGAGGCTTTGGTATTGATGCAATACACAGTGAATACTGTACACATGGATGTATGTACCTGTGCAAGGAAAACATTGTAGCCTATGTAGTCCCACCAAGCCAGAATAGGCACAAAAACACATTGGGGAATAAGCAGTCAACTAGTTTAATGCCATTGACCTTGGTACTGGCAGTGTATATGTCACCTTCCCCAATGTAATGCAATCCTCAACTTGGTATGCATAGGTGTGCTGGTGTGGATGGCACACTCTACCCTTTTGAGGGTGAAAGGTGCTGTAGAACCCCAGGTAATGTGATAGACAACTACCTAACCTGTTAACATGAACTGTACGTTATTTCAGCCAGGTAAGCAAGGGGATACACTCAACAGTAACTGCAATGATGGTGGATGTGTCTACAACAGCCACACCCAGCAATATATAACAACCATTTTATTGCTGCAGACCTATGCAGTGGGGAAGAGGGCATTTACACATTTACCACTAGTTGTGATGGAATGTATGTCCACTGGATGATACCTGTGAAATGTTAGCATATGCCAGGCAGTTCTTGGACAGATGACCTCCTGGGACATGTATCATCTGCAAATGGAAGTAGATTCCTTCACATACACACACACTTTTACTTGGCAACAGTACGACTAGCCCCCTACCTAGGTATGTAGTGCTACTGATGTGTTTTGCTTTAATTGCACACACCACACAGCTTTTAGGATGAGGTGTGTTGCAGGTTAAATGTTACATGAAGAACATCCCCAGACATGTACATTATGGTAATGGGGGATGTACTGGTTGTTTATGGACAATGCAGAGTGTGACATACCGTCACATACACATTGACAAACACACAACAGTCAGACACACATCTGAGAGACCTGGGCTTATCAGTGCTAACTACCTTGTCAGTATGTCCATTGTGTTACAGATAAGTAGCACACAGCACATGCATAACTGGGCTGAATAGTGTTGTCAGTTACATGTATGGTTGATGGTGACAGTGGTCCCCATACAGTGGGACATGGGACATGTACCGGCGGTATCATGGTGTAAAGACAGTATACCCAGCACCCACACCCCACTGAGGATATTGTACACACTGAAACCTATGATAACACTCTGACATACCCACCATCACACATTGACCAGGACTGAAATACAACCCCTTGTCCATCCCAAGAGTGTTACTTCAGGATATGCATTTAATGCACATGCCACAGGCATAGTAGGGTGATGCATTGTCATGCCTCTCCTATGGTTAGCAACATCACTGTCTCTAATACTGTCTGACAATGCATACTGTAATAGGAGAATATGGCCTCAGAATGCTGTACCCTACATATATACGCACATGCGCACATGTACACACTTGTCAGAACTCAGTGGGTATCCCATGCCTCTCAACCCATTTGTACAACAGTGTTATGCTGGTACTGCAAGGCCCAGGTAGCCCTTAGGGAGAAGAGTGTAACAAGGTACATGTAGTGTCCAGTACAGCAGCAGCCGCATCTAACTATGACAATGGGGGGGGGGGTGCACTGGTTGTGAAGGGCCTCAGGGTAATCCCAACTACCTGTCTACAAACACACAGACACTGATATTCTTAGTAATGCACATGTATGCATTTGTCAGTACTGGGGTGCATCGGTTCAGGTGTTCATAGGTGTGTACCAGGCCAATGTCCATGGAGAGATGGGAAGTGTTGGGTATGTGTGTGCAGTGGTATCATGCCACCCGCCATGTGCCAGCTGGCCATCTATCAACAGATACTACAGGGGTGATCTTCAGGGTGAGAGTGATGTGCATCAGCCAATCATCTGGGTACCTCCTACAGAGGGCCAGTGAGGTGCTCCAGTTGACATGCATGCAACATGTATTACATAACAGGGTAAGTGTCTGTCTTGGAAACCTGTACCCAAGCATGTTCTGTTGACTGTGGTAGTGTAGTTGAGGTATCCTTGGCATGTGGTGTGACATGTCAGTGTCAGTCAAGCATAGATTGCCTGTAAGTAGCCAAAATGGATACCTGACATCTGCACATCTGTACAGAGGACAGACAGACATCAGCTAGCCAACTAGCTATGCAATAGGATGAATGTGTTGACAGATAGACATGTGACACGAGTAGGTATGCCATTACTACATGATGGCAGCCCTTACTGACATGTGTTATACACACAGTAGTCTACAGTTATTTTCCACGTCAGAACATTATATAGTAGGAAATATTTAATGAGAAACAGCTCACATACCAGGAACATGACAGTGAGGACTCAGAGTCCATCTTTGCATGCAGGGGGTATTTGTTTCCAGTACTACAATCTGCAATCTGCTCTTCCTTGGGAAAGCACTGTTAACAGTAGTAACATAATGATACACTACATGCCAGTGTGACTGCATATAACCTAGGATACTACCTATGTATGTAACACATTCAAATGGAAAAGAGTGTTGTACAAGCCATAT
>NC_056738.1:244484759-244524759 GCF_019279795.1 Protopterus annectens
TATCTGTGAACAATATGCAGGGAACTACCAACATAGTGGTTGTTGTCTAGCCAAGTGTGTTTGTGTATGAGACATGGATGGAGAGTGTTCTCTGTGTAATACAAGGGTTGCCTATATTGCTCCCCAATCCATGATGTCTCATGTAGGGGTATGAATTGTCTACACCATCCTCGATGCTGTTTGACATCTGTTGTCCTTGTAAGGTGGACAATGTGACATATAATAGGCCCACCATATAAGATATTTGAAAAACCCGCTCCACAATGAGTCCTGTTATTACACACTCACAGCTTCCTCCACACATGATACTAATGACAAACAGACACACACAGAGTCTCACAGTTGCCTTGTCTGGGACTAGAACTCCTACCTAACTAGTACATCATACTAGCATTACACAGTTATAGCATGCACCACGGAGCTTAATCAGCTACTCTATCCCCAATTGTCTATTTCAAGGTGAATGACATCAGCAGGCTTGCCAAAGTAGGGCAATGGAAATTGTAGTGATTGTGAATGGCCTCTAAAGCATTGATCCCTACCCAGACAAATACACACACACACACACACACACACACACACACACACACACACACACACACACACACACACACACACAGTTTCATAATTGCCATGTCTGGGATTAGAATTCTTACTTAACTAGTGCATCACACTACAGCATTAGCAGTTATACCAGGCACCATGGAGCTTATTGGGCTACTCCTTCCTAAAAGGTTTATTTCAAAGTGAATGACATCAGCAGTCCTGCCAAAGTAGACCAATGGAAGTTGTAGTGACTGTGAATGGCCTCAAAAGCATTGATCGCTACACAAACACAGTGTTTCATAGTTGCCATATATGGGATTAAAACTCCTCCCTAACTAGTACATCACATTACAGAATTATGCAGTTATAGCACACACCATGGAGCTTACTTGTCTACCCCTTTCCCAAAGGTGTATTTCAAAGTGAATGACATCAGCAGGCTTGCCAAGGTAGGGCAATGGAAAGTGTAGTTCATAGGGTCATAAGTTTATAGGTTGGTACTAAGCTATTGGCCCTAGGGCCTATACAAGCCTAGCCATGACAATTCCCTGGCTTTTTCTTCCCACAATATTTACTTCCTGGACATCTATCTAGCAGGGTGACTGACTTGACCCCCAGGGTGAATTCCCTATCTCCCATCCAATCGTCAAGGTTCCTTTTGAAGAGGGCCAAAGAGGCACTTTGCTTGACATGTATGAGTAGTCTATTCCAGAGCCTGAGGGGTGTCTGGGTTAGGAACCCATCCCTACAACATGTTTTATGCATTCTGATGACAAGGTTTGGATCCCTGGAACGTGTGGCTCTGAGGGATTGGAATTTATTTAAGTGTGGCATGTCAAACAGCTCTGGGTTTAACATGGCATTGTATGTTAAGTGGAGATTGCCTCTGAATAGATGATATGTGACAGAGTATAGCTGGATGCTTTGCAGATGGTCAGCATAGGGCATCTGCTTTAGGCCTGTGATTCTTTTAGTGAGGTATTTATGCAGCCTTTCTAGTTGTTGCAGATGTCTTGAGAGGTACATACCAAATGGGGCATTGTATTCTATAATGAGTCTACTGAGAGATGACTACAGTGGGACAATGGCCTCATTTTTTCTGGATGAAAAGCCCTTAGTGATGAGGTGCACCACATAGGTGGATTTCCTGACTGTTGTGGTGATGTGGTTATCAAAGGTGAGACCACTGTCCACCTGTGTCCCTAAGTCTTTTATCACACTTTTGGTGTTTAGTATACTGCCACCTATGTGATACTACATGGATACATGTTCCTTCCCAAAGGGGATAACTATACATTTCTTGGCATTGAGCTTGAGACCATGGTTTTGGCACCAAACATCTCTTTCTGTAAGGCCCTTTAGTAGAATATCCACATCAATTGGGGATTCAGTATTGGCTCCCAGTTTGCAGTTATCTTTGATCGTTGTTAGCCAGAGTCCCTTAGCGTTGGCCTGTAGTTTAGAGTAGTAGATGCCAAACAAGAGCGGTCCCAGGAATGAACCCTGAGGTACTCCAAATGTCACTTGTCTGGGGCTGGATTTGGAGTCACCTACATTTACAGTGTGGGTTCTGTCAGTATGGCAATTGGCAACCCATCGAGTGGCGTAGGGATTAATGGCCAGCTTAGTGCTTTTATCTATGATTCCAGACTGGGGGAAGGTGTTGAAGGCCTTGGCGAGGCACGGATAGGCTGCATGAACCGCCTTACCCTCATCCACAGCTCTGGACACTGATTTGAAGATGTCAGTCAGGTTCAGGAGATATGATCGGCTCTTCACAAACCCAACCTGGGTGGGGTCCAGTGTTTACAGATTGCCAATGTCTTTGTTTATAATTTCCATAATAACACATTCCACAGGCTTGCAGATCAGGCTCATTAGACTGCTGGTTCAGTAGTTCCCAGGATCCAAGGTGGATCGCTCCTTGTGGACTGGGATAACTGTAGCTGTGCACCACTCAGTGGGCACGAAGCCTGAAGTGTGGCTACAATTAAACATGACACGTAGCTGAGGGGCTAGTTCATTTTGTAGTTCATGTAGTACACAGCCTGGGATGTTGTCTAGTCCCATGGATGCTGTTTTCTTAGCTCTGGAGAGTGTGGTTTTTACCTGTGTGGCTGTTATCACTGGAATCTGGCAATCTTTCAGTATTGAGATGGGCCCTTTAGGGGGTGGAAGTGGGGGTGCAGTTGGCACTAAATCAATCTTCCAGGATATTGGTAATATCCTTGGGATCAGTATATTTAATGCCATTCTGTTGTAGCTCAGAGCATATCTGAGCATTGCCATTTAGATTCCTGATATAACTATGGAATGGCTTGCAGTTGTCTTTGGAATCTTTGGCTATATTATGTTCATAACAAGCTTTGGAGAGTTTTATGAGGGATCTCAGCTTCTTACTGAGGCTGGTAAGGGAGTTTTTTGCATCCTGGGAATTTCATCTTTTCTGCAACAGTGTCTTCCTTTTGTTGTAACATTTGTTTATGGCATGGGACCACCACACCGAATTCCTTTTCTTGGAGGGGAGAGTATCGGTTCCATTTGGGTTGGCACAATTTATGCAGAAGTGGATATGCTCGTACAATGCTTTAGTGTAGGTTTCAGCAGTCAACCTTTCAGTTCCTGTCTGCATGGATATCGGCGTTTGTCATGTTTGACATATGTAGCATGCAGTTGGCTTTGGAGATGTTTTTTTATGGAGATTTCCTTACTGGGTTTGGGAGAGGGATGTGGATGTTAAGGGTGATTAGCTTATGGGCAGACCTAGCCACCAATTGGGTGACCATAGGTATGGAGCATCGATTTCCCATGTTGCTAATGACCAGGTCTAGGATATTGGAGCTCCTGGTGGGACTATGGGTTACTTGATCCAGGGCATTGGGAATTATGACTTCCAAGAACCGTTGGGCACAGGGTTGGTCCATGAGTAGTTTTCCCAGTTAATGTCAGAGTAGTTGAAATCACCCAGTATTAGTGTGTTTGGTTGTATCTTCATATTTTGCAGTGTGTTTAGAAAGGTGTATTTGGAATTTTGGGGCATGGTGGGGATCTGTTGCAAGCTATACAATTTTGATTGCAGTCTTACCTAGTGTTTGTTGCACCGGGAGAATTTCAGATGCATTGTGTTTGGCAAGTAATCTGGTGGTGTGACTATCCTTGGTGAATATGGACACTCCTCCACCTTTAGTGCTTCGGTCCTGGTTTGGTGGCTGATAGCTGTGGTAAGAGCCTTACCTGGTATTGAAGGGGTGCTCTCTGGAGCCTTGGATCAGATCTCTGTTACAGCACAAATATCAATGTTCTCCATTTTTAGGAGTGCCTAGTGACTGTGAATGGCCACAAAAGCATTGATCCCTACACACACACACAACCAAACACACACACACACAAGTTTCACAGTTGTCATGTCTGGGATTAGAACCCCTAACCTAATTAGTACGTCAAAGTATAGCATTATGCAGTTATAGCACATGCCATGGAGCTTACTGGGCTACTTTTTCCCCAAAGGTGTATTTCAAAGTGAATGACGTCAGCAGTCCTGCCAAAGTAGGGCAATGGAAAATGTAGTGACTGTGAATGGCCTCAAAAGCATTGATCCCTGCACAAACACACACAAAGTTTTACAGTTGCCATGTCTGGCATTAGAACTCCTACCTAACTAATATATCATACTACCGAATTTTTAAGTTATAGGATGCACCATGGAGCATACGGGGCTACTCCTTTCCCAAAGGTGTATTTCAAAGTGAATGACATCAGCAGCCCTGCCAAAGTAGGGTAATGGTAATTGTAGTGACTGTGAATGGCCTCAAAAGCATTGATCCCTACACATACAAACAAACAATCACACACACAAACACACACAAAGTTTCACAGTTGCCACATATGGGATTAGAACTCCTACATCACACTACAGCATTTGGAAGTTATAGGATGCACCATGGAGCTTACTGGCTACTATTTTCCCAAAGATGTATTTCAAAGTAAATGGCATAATCAGCCCTGCCAAAGTAGGGCAATGGTAACTGTAGTGACTGTGAATGGCCTTAAAAGCATTGATCCCTACACATACAAACAAACACAGACACACACAAAGTTCCACAGTTACCATGTTTGGGATTAGAAATCTTACCTAACTAGTACATCACACTACAGCATTACACAGTTATAACATGCACCACAGAGCTTACAGGACTAATCCTTCCACAAAGGTGTATTTCAAGGTGAATGACATCAGTAGGCTTGCCAAAGTAGGGCAATGGGGAGTGCAGTGACTGTGAATGGCCACAAAAGCATTGATCCCTCCACACGCACACAACCAACCACACACACAATCTCATAGTTGCTATGTTTGGGATTAGAACTTCTATCTAATACACCACACTATAGCATTACGCAGTTATAGCACGTGCCACAGAGATTACAGGGTTGCTCCTTTACCAAAGGTATATTTCAAGGTGAATTACATCAGCAGGCTTGCCAAAGTAGAGCAATAGGGAGTGCAGTGTGTGTGCATGGGCCATAAACCATTCATCTGGAAGCAGACACACTACACTCAGGCACACATAGGTTTAAATTTAAAAGGTACATGTATACAACTGTTAGATGAATAATGACTTGTACAGTCATGTTACACAGTAATCACAAGCACCACAGACTCTATAGTGCGGAGGGATACCAGAGGCAAATGTCTACAGTGATTGACATTTGCACATCATGTGGTTTTAGCCAATTGGATGTGTGCTGGGTGGGACAGGCCTCATGATGGGAGGATCTTTGTCACTGTCTGTCACTCTCTTCCACACATCTATGTATCTATAATGTGGCCTATTATAGTGTGTTGTCCTTGGATATATGTGTGTATTCCTGTCCATTGTGTGTGCAAAGCATGACTGGTGGAGTGTGTGCACAAACATCTGTGACTGTCAGATATGTATAGTCCACTGTTGTTACCAGACATAGGCTTTATTTCTGTGTGAGAGCATGCCCAGTATGACCTTCTGTATTGAATGTGTGAATCCATTCCAGGTAGGGTGCACTCCAGTGTAGACCTTTGTGTTCTACACCTACAACTAGCAACCTGTTTCTGTGGGATATCTGTAGATCGGCTGACAATATGGGGCCAAAATGGGCAAAGGATAGTGGGTTACTGTAGGTAATTGTGTCTGTGCTGCTTCTGCTACATAGTTTTGGTGTTAGAAGAGATATTCAGGCATATGTACTGTTTTACACTGCTTCATAGTTTCATAGTATAGTACTAGGCTATCTGCCCTGGGGCATTTGTAAGCCTAGCCATAGTGATGTGGCTTTTGCCATCCCATGAAATGGTACAAAAAATGTACAGAATAAATTTAGAATACTGTGCCTCTGTCTAGTAGTGACACAATGAAGGTCTTATATAATAGAATTAGTTTACTGTGCCCCTGTCTAGCAGTGACACAGATGTGACCCCTGGGGTAAACGTACGATCTCCCATCCACTCATCAAGATTTCTCTTGAAGAGAGTCAGTGAGGGGCTCTGCCTAATACGAACTGGGATCTTGTTCCAAAACATGGGAAGCCTCTGGGTTATGAATCTATCCCTCCAGCATGTCCTATTCATACTTGTGCTGAGGTTTAAGTCTTTAGCTCGTGGTCCTGATGGATTTGGATTTTTTGAGGTGGAGCATGTCCATCAGATCCTGATTGGACATGGCCTTGTACGTCAGGCAGAGATCAGCTCTGAGCAGGCGGTATGCTACTGAATAGAGCTGAAGTTTCTTTAGTCTGGCAGAATAAGACATATGTTGGAGACCCTTGATCCTCTTGGTGAGGAACTTTTGTGGTCTCTCCAGCTGTTGCAAATGCCGGGTGAGGTACATACCAAATGGGGCATTGTACTCAATCATGGGTCTGATGAGGGAGGAATATAGGGGTACAATGACATCCTTGGATCTGGATGTGAATCTCTTCATGATGAGGTGTGCAAGGTAGAATGTTTTTCTAACCACTTTGGCAACTGTTGCTGTATGCCAGTGTTCATGTACATATCCTGAAGTAAGGCTAAGGTTAAATGGCATTTTTATGTGTGGGTTTAACTCCTCTTGGAGTTCATGTAACACACAACCCGGGATCCTGTCAGGTCGCATTGATGCTGTGTTTTTTGCTTTGTTTAGGGCGGAACTCACTTGGACATCTGAGATGACAGGGAGATTACATTCAGCTGGGATAAGTATTTCTTCTTTTGGGGGTGAAGGAGGGGAGAAATTTGCACTGAACCTGTCAGTCAGAATGTTGGCAATATCTGTGGGTTCAGTGTATTTTTTGTTGTTTTGAACCAACTCTGAGCATATCTGAGGGTTTCCGCCCAGGTTTCTAACATAGCTGAAGAAGGCTTTGTGGTTATCTTTAGTGTCCTTAGCGATTTTTCTCTCAAAGTTGGCCTTGGATGTTTTTATGAGAGAACGTAGTTTTCTGCTAATGTTGATCAGAGATGTCTTCCCTTCATGGGATTTTGCTCTGACGTGCAGTAGCTTCCATCTTTTGTTATACAATTTGTTTATGGCTGAGGTCCACCAGACAGGACGCTTACCTTTGGTGGAGAGGGACTTGGATTTGTTTGGGATTGCATGATCCATGCATTCTTGGAGATGTCCATAGAAAGCATTTGTGAAGGATTCGGCATTGTGGGATACGGTATCCACTGGCACAGTGGGCTTAAAGGATACCATCTCAGTCTTAAGAAGAGTGAAGTCTGCTTTTGAGAAGTTTTTCACTGTGGTCTTTTGTGCTGGGGGTGGAGGTGGGATATGTATATCCAGGGTGATTAGTTTGTGGTCAGATATCACTAGTGAGGGGTATACTTCTGGTGTGGAGCATTTTGTCCCCATGTTTGTGATGATCTGGTCTAGTATATTATTTCCCCTAGTGGGAGAGGTGACTAGTTGTTCCAGTACATTTGAATTTATGAATTCCAGGAACCTTTGGGATAGGGTATTAGGGCTAGAATAATGTACCCAATCTATGTTTGGGTAGTTGAAGTCTCCCAGTATGATGGTATTTTGTGATACATTCATATCCTCCAACGTCTTCAGGAAGGCTGAGTGGGGTTCTTGAGATTGGGAGGGTGGTCTGTAACATGCTACCAGTTGTATAGCAGTTTTGCCTATGGTTAGTTGCACCTGTATGGTCTCTGATGCTTCATGTGTTGCTACTAACCTGGAGGTGTGGGGTCCTTGATGAATATGGACACTCCCCCTCCCTTTGTGGTTCGGCCCGGGTTTTGGGGCCGAAAAGCATGATACGAGGTATAGCCTGGTAGTGCTGGGGTACTCTCAGGAGCCTTGAACCAGGTTTCAGTTACTGCACAGACGTCGATGTTCTCCATGCTGAGGAGTGCATCAAGTGCCTGCATCTTGAGATTTAGACTTCTGGTGTTGAGCAGCATTACCTTTAGTTTTTTCCATTTTTGTTTTCTAAGGAGGTGAGTTTGTCTTTTGAGCCTTGCCTAAAAAAGGCACTATGGGGGTGGCAAGAGCCTTAGCCAATATCCGGAAGCCCAGTGGTGACAGGTGTAAGCCACCCCTTGCGAAGCAGCGTGGCTTGTCCAACATGTCATCCCAGGCAGACAGACATTGGATCCCCTTAGAATGAAACCAGTGCTTGAGCCAATTGTTAAAGCTGATCATCTTGTCTTTGTATTGTGGTATCATTCTTGGTGAGGGCAAGATGCTGCTCAGCGTCAGGGTCATACCAGCCTGGGCTACATAATCGGAGAGCTCCTCTATGTCTCTTTTCATGTAGTCCAGGGAGGTACGTCTCAGGTCATTCACACCAGCATGGGCAATGACGGAGTCATATTTGTACTTGCTTTGGAGTGACTTGAGTGCGTGTGTTATGTGGTGGATCCTAGCTCCTGATAGACAGCTCACAGTCACCTTCTCCTTGTTCAGCATGGTCAGCGAGACATCAGTGTGTCTGACTATAGAGTCACCTATTACTAGTGTATCAGGCAAGGTATTTGGCCTTAAGGGCTGTGATTGGTTGACACACTGATTTATTGAAGTATGTGTTGCATGTGTTTTGTTTTGAGGTGGTGGATTTTTGGATGTCTGCTTTGGGAGCCTCTGTTGTTTTGGTAAGTTTTTTATTAGAGCCTCCGAGTATGTCTTTGTGTTTTTATGTGTTTGGTTTGCAGTTGTGATAGGTCTATATGGGACTGGAATTGTTGTGTGTGTGGTTGCCATCTCCTCCTGTCTGGTCATGCAAGCCCTGAGTTGAGAGAGTTCAGCCTCCAGTTTGGCTATATAGTTGCATCTCTCACATGTATTTGTGTTTGTTGGGAGGAGGAGAGGGTTGTCTGTGTACATGAGATAATTGTAGCATTGTCGCAAGATACCCAGATTGACCAGCTGAATTGGAGACGACGCCAGTAATCTACCACTCGACATGCTAGAACAGTATAAGGGAGTGCTGTACCTTTAAGAGAAGTGGATATTCACAGGGGTGGTAAGTAGATGTAGTGCTTTACTTAGTACGAGAGTGCTTACTTAGTAGAGAAGTATTGAGAACAAGTGCTAGGCTTATAATATAGTGAGTAGTCTGGTTATACTAAGAGAAGAGCTTCCTTAAGGGAAAATTTGAAGAACAGACTTGGCGGAGCCAGAAAAGTTTAACCTTGTTTAACCGGTGCTGCGCTATGTGCACAACTGCGCAAAGCCGTGCAAACGCGGATTTTAAACAGTGAACTACAAAAGAGCTAGAAATGGTCCAAAACAACCAATTTCTATAGCTTCTTGTGCTGAGGTCACTTCCTACAGGGACAGGTAGGCTGCTCAAGGCTCCCCACTCCCACTGGTGAGCAAAGAAACTTCCTTCTATCCAAGTAAGGTAATGGACAACACAGGAACTACACCACAGACCAGAATACAGCAATGCCTGTAAGCTGGTCTAAACTAGTCGAGGAGAGGCGGGAAAACAAGGATTTTTTTTTTTTTTTTTGGTAGAAACACACAGAAAATGCAGAAACAGTGATAAATTAGTTACACAGGCTAGCACACTTTAGTGGGCAGCCTCCACAGTTAAATTAAACAAACAAACAAACAAACTTTCGATCAAATTTGACTAAAATGTAACTTTAAGTGCAGATTTTAAAATAATGCAGCAAACAGTTAAAAAACAGGTCAAGCTAGTTCAGGGTAAGCTACAGAAGCCATTCCAAGTGAAAAAAAAGCAAAGATACTTAAATCCAGAAAGTAGTCGCTTTTCTGAGTTCCCTGCTGCTAGGACCACTCTGCAGAACCAGGAGGAGCTTGTCTGAGCAGTATAGCCAGAAAAAAACACCCAGAGGCGGATTTTAAACAGTGAACTACAAAAGAGCTAGAAATGGTCCAAAACAACCAATTACTACAGCTTCTTGTGTTGAGGTCACTTCCTACAAGGACAGGTAGGCTGCTCAAGGCTCCCCACTCCCACTGGTGAGCAAAGAAACTTCCTTCTATCCAAGTAAGGTAATGGACAACACAGGAACTACACCACAGCCCAGAATACAGCAATGCCTGTAAACTGGTCTAAACTAGTCGAGGAGAGGCGGGAAAACAAGGATTATTTTTTTGTTTTTTTGGTAGAAACACAGAAAATGCAGAAACAGTGATAAATTAGTGATGTTTTATGTCAACAACTACTGTCAGGTATACATATTTGCTTGCAGTAATTTCCTGGGGAACACAAGGTGAATGAAACTGTGTCCAGTATTGTGGTCTGCAGCCTACATATTCTTGCACAATCATGCCATTCTGGAGGGGAAGCTGCAGGCACTTGCTGATGGGTCTGTATAAATGATTCAGCACCTTGGTACAGTGCTGGCTGAGGATCCCATGCTTGTGCATCCATCGATGTGACAGTATGGCCATATCCTACTGTGGCCATACCTCACAGCTGTACAGATTCACACACGTCACCCAGAAGCAGGGTTCATATTTCTGGTCATTTCCCCTTCACATTGTGGTTTACAAGCAGGTTTGTAGCCACCCATTCCTTTGTTTGCAGTCAGGAATAGTATGTGCACATGACTGAGTTTCAGACTTCACACACTCCATAGTGTCCATTCTCCTACCCCCCCCCACTGTAATTCTATCTTCTTCCAAACATTATACGAACATTATCTGATAAGTTCTGTATAGTTATCACTTCATCCCAGCAGTTTATTGGGGATGGTCCACAGTTCATGCAGTAGTACGTGGTGGACATGACACTGGGATTTGCTGACATGGCCTTGCATTTGGGTTCTGTGGATTGTGTTATGTTATTTGGGAGTCCATGAGATAACATACATTGGCAGTACGGGTGAGACACAGGCCTTTGACAGAGGACTGTAGGGCATTTGGTAGTGATGCAGGCCATCTGTAGCAGGTTGTTGCATTGTGTTTCTCCTTCAATCCCAGGCTGCAGGCCACTATATTCCCCAGGGTAGGTGTGCAAGGTGTTAATGTCAATAGTTTCTGTAATTATTGATCCAGTGGTGTGGATGCTGGCAGGGTGCTGCTTACAGCTAGGGACACACCTGCATGGGACACCTCTTCAGCATGCTGCATTCTGTGGCTATTTACATGCAGAGGTGGGGGTCATATTGTACTCATTTCCAACAGCAGGGATAAGACCTGTGGGGTACCTGTGGCTTCTGGTGGGGTGAGCTGGGTGCATGTGTGCTATGGAAGCTACTTGTAGCTGACTCACAGATATTCATGGGGCATTCCATTTATGCTGGCTTGTGCAGGGACATCAGCAGTTTCTCAATACTTCATACCTGTGACCTTTGTGGTCTGCCAGTATTTGGTCAGACAGCATCGGTATTCCATACTACGAACCCAACTAATGTGCTGCTAACTTGTATGTACAATTCTAAAGGTGTGTCCATTTGACAGTAACATTTCATACACTGTCTGTTTAGGGTACTTCCACCTGTGTACTGTTTGTATGTCCGGGCCCACATTCATGCCATGTCCATATTTCAGATGGTGACAGATATTACGTCTGAAAAATTACTATGGCTTACTGCTGGAGTGTGTCTTGCTAGGATGCATTGTGTTTGTCAATGCAGTTGTGAGAACTTGTTCCTGTCATCTGCAGTACTGGTCAGTGACCACCAGGACACAATCTACCATACCTACATGCTGACCACTCTCACTCAATATACAACACACACCAACCTAACAAACACAGCCCTGCATATTGTACATGTCCAACAATCTATCCAGCTACTTTGCCCAACTCAGGTGATCTGTGCTCCACTGTTATTATACTTACACATCATGGGCACAGATCACCTGTGCAGTCTGTTAAATAATTATATTGTTTATTTTTTATTATCTAGAACTGGTTATGTTCACATCATAAATATTAAATTAACAAATGCAGATGTTAACTATCCTTTATGTGTGTCCCAGGAAGACATTTGTTAAGTTTATTTTTTTGGGGTATATATACCAGTAATAAGTATCTCAATAGCAGAGGCATCTCCTCTACCCTCTCCACACATGCATCCAAACATCCATAAACAGTCCCCACCTACTCATTCCCACTGAGTAAAACACTTACACAGACAAACAGCAACATTCAGAAACACATAAACACACACACACACACACACACACACACACACACACACACACACACACACACACACACATACATGGCTCCACTGTATTTACTTATACTGTGATTACTGCCATAGGAGAGAATGTGTGAATGACAAAAAAAAGGACTGTGCTCACTTCCTCCTCCTGCAGAAAGTATTAACTTGGCAGAGTGTTAATTGGGACATTTCTGGGTGGCAGTACATGGCTCATTAATATCAACCCCTCCCCTGCACTGTGGTATAATTATGTGGCTTTTTCAGCAAGACTGCTGTCTGCACTATAGTAACCTTCTGTGGAAAACCATTTTGTAGACCGGTCCCTGAACAGGAAAGGCTTATGGCAATGCATGAAACTCTTGAGATAAGGTTTCTGTATAGCAGTAAGCCTTTCTGAACACCCATACTAAACATAACCATAGTTTTGCGTGACTCAATGACCACTGAAAAGCAAATACCTCAGAGAACATGAGGACAGATGGTCAGCACAGAACACTCTTGCCATCACTGTCAACAGTAAATATTTATGACAGAGGATGAATATTGCATCAAGTAATGCCTATGTATGTACTTAGTCAGTGGCCAGTCTGGAAAGAGGGATAGGTCAGGTCTGAATTTGGCTACATAGCTTGTTGACTCACTGCACTAGACAGATTCAATAATATACCAAAATTACCTGAACTCATTTAGCAGCTCATCTACTGTCAAAAACAGCAGCCATTTAAAACATAATGGCCTAATCTATGGCAGCAGAATTGTTCCATGTCTTTTCTATAGAATAACTGGGTTTATACATTATTTAATACATTTTTTTCATGTTGCTCAGCACAAAAAAGATTTTTCTGTGTTGTTTCATGAACTGTCTCTGTCATTGTGTGGTGTGTGGTTAGTTTAGGGAAGTTATGCATTGGGCTCCCTATTGAAATGTAGTTACTCAAAATGCTGAATGCCAAAAAGCCAGAGAAGTGTGAATCTCAAAAATCACTCTTCTCCATTAAGGTACTTTTTGCAGGAGAGGCAACCCCCTGCACCCTCTCATGTGGGGACAAGCCCTTCACAGCCCCTGAGCTTATATACACCAACTCTGAAATCATCACACCTCAGACAAAAGGGAATATTCCAAGAAATGGCATCATGAACTTAGTATATGTAAGTCCACTCTTTTGGCCATCAATTTCAACTTTTCAGAACTCACGCTATCAAGTCCTGATATTTCAGATGATTACCTATGCATTGTCTACATGTATCTATTTATTTATGTACGTACGTATGTATGTATGCATCCGTTTACTGCAATTTTCCCCTGCCACCTGCCAACCATCCCAAGGCTATTTCTAAGTAATTTTTTTCTCACAAGATGAAACTTACAGATGCCTTCCCTCTTCGAATGTTATCATCCCATCAGCTCTATGGATTAGAAAGGCAAAGCCTTAATTATGACCCAGAAGTCCCAGGATCATTGAGATATGAGTTAGTGCTGAAAAACGTGATTTTATGGCGGGGGGGCTTAATGTAAGTGAAGAGCCATTGAGACAAGCTTCATATTTAGTGAATTGACAAAGTGATTGCAACTCTGTCAGGGTGTTGACACTGCATGAAAGTGTAGAGTCATCCACACATTGGATAACAGTTCCCCTTCTGGCTGCATATGTCATTAGTGATGACCGAAAATAGTAAGTGCCTAGGAAGGAACCCTGTGAGATTTCTGTTGTTGAGATAAAGGTTGAAAAGGAGTCTTGCCATTCTACAGCTTGTGATCTGTCAGTGAGGCAGCTGTTGAACCATTTGAGAGTAGCATCACCAGTGTCTAGTTTTTTAACCTCAGGATATCAAAGCCCTTTGAGTGATCCAAGTAGATCACTGTGCTTAGTTTATGCTTATTTAATGTTGCAGGTATAGTATTTAGAAATGACAGTACTGCTATCAGAACTATGGACTACTCAAAAAGTATGTTGGTACTGGGAGAATAAGTTATTTGTTTTTAAGTGGTTGAGAAGTTATATATTGATGCATTTTTTGAGTATTTTAATGTGGGAGAGGATTTCAACAAGTCTGAAATTTGAGATTCGGTAATCTGGTCCTCCTTTGTGGATTGGAGTGATGTAGAAGTATGTACTGTTCTGTGACTGCTCTGTTAACAAGAATGCTCACATAACAAGCTATTCAGATTGCATCTGCTTTATGAATTCAGGGGGTAGCAGTCAGGGGCTAGAGTGGTAGTTTTTAATTTCTTTAGTTATGTCTTTGTGTGTTGTGTAGCTACAGGCTGAATAACCAAGTGGCATTGCTCTGTTGAGTCTGTCTTCTTTTGTTTCCAAATCTTAATTTCCTGCTTTTTTTCCTAGGAACTTATCTTTCTTACCTTTATATTTATAGAAAATGTGTACTACACAACAGGACTTTATAAACAATACAGTTACCAAAACATAATGAGAATCTTGTCACCCAAGATGGGTGACAAACAGAAATGTGTGCATGCAAATAACAGAATATTTAACAAAAGCAAATGTGTACTATGTCTTCGGCATCTTATGGTGATCAAACATGTAAAGCTAGAATAAATTGCATTTAACACTGATCTACAGCTTCCTTTTCTCTAGAAATTAAGTCCTTTTTTGTAAATGAGGTCTCGATATAGCAAGCAACATGCCTCAATTATGATGCATATGTCTCCCTACCGCCATACTAAAACTATATATTTTTCTGAAATCAAACTATATTGTTATAGTGAGACCGCAATGCTTAAAGTTTAGGCTCATATGAATAGTTATTCAGCTACTGTAGCACGCAGTTAATTCCTTCATGTAAATTCAAGTGAGTCCTGCTGATTTTGCTGATGTATTAAGTACTAGCAGTCCCTGTTACAGCATCTTTAATTGATGGCAGGTGTGTACTCAAGAAGACTGAATGTTGTAATTAAATCAAAAGGTGCTTCCACAAAGTATTAGTTTAAGGGTGTGCACACTTATGCAACCAGTTTATTGGACTATGTTTTTTATTTTTTATATTTTTTCTCCTAACAGATTTGTTTGCTTTTCAATTGAATAGGTCACATTAAAGGTGGAAAACATTTTGAAATGATTTATTGTGGTCTCATTTTTTTTTATATCCCAAAAACCTAGCACTGTACCAGGGGTGTGTTCACTTTTTATATCCATGATATATCAGCTGAAAACACATACTTTGTGTCTAGCTTTTTTTGACAGAGTTTCTTTTTAATGTCCGGAAAAAAGCCAGTTGGATAAATATAGAAAATACATACCATTTTATCAGCACATTTAAATGTATCTGAAAAGTACCACACTTAAAACATTTAAACTTTTATGTCCAGAATTAGGGATAGAGCAAACACAGAATTGGGGGAAAATCCCCAAATCAGGAAAATATATTTACTTATATTTTCTTAAAATAATTTTTACATAAGGAAAGATAAAGCCAAAGTTCTTAAGACACAACTCTTAACAGGAAGACAGGGAAGAATAAAGAGGACACTGTGTGAATAATTAACTATATGCTGCAATGGTTTAATACACCCCACTGAATCATGCTAGCTTCAGGCTACATCTGCCAAAACAATACTGAGTGAGGTAGTTTAGATAAACATTCGTTTGGGCCTTTTTCAGGGAAGACCCACTTCAGATGGCACCAACTTTTACAGAAAGGATGCAGAGTATACAAGAGATAAGATATTATACACAGTGTTAAGAGCAGAATAGGTAACTACCCTTATTTGATGCTGGGAGATCAGAAGGCTGTGGATTCTATTCCCACCCCAAAATAGCAGCCCAAACTAAATGCCATTTTAAGTCATAAAATGATTTCACACTCTTGAACAAAAGTTGGAGACAGAATGTCTAAGATGATGAATACATTGCTAGTCCCAGCAGAAAGGCAGGACTGATTTTTATAGTTTTATGACAGGGCAGGGTACACACCTGCACTGAGGATTAATATTCCACATGTTTCTTTTAGTGTACTTTGTTGTGATCATATTTACTGCACCTTCTTAGATAGCAGCAGCAAGCAGTCAGTAGTAACACACATTTATTTAAAACAGCTGTTGATGTGCTTCTTCTTAACAAAGGGCCTGAATGTGTTTAAGACCTTAAAGAGGATTAGTGTGTGTGTGTGTGTGTGCGTGTGTGTGTATTTAAAAGAAATCACCTTATATTATTAGTATTAAGTGTTTACATTTTTCTTATTTGTTGTACTCAGAACAAGAGTTCTGATTGAGTGTAGTAGTATTTCGGGGGGTGTCATTAGCACGACCACTGCAGTTCCATTTTTTTGGTAGTATTGTCTGTGAGCACCTAAAATTATAAGAAAATGAAAAACATAAGATTAACATTTTTAGCTAGGTAGAATGCTTGGACTTACATTACAATAATCTAAAAATAAATAAGCAGGCGGTGTACCATACACATACATTATTGTGTTAAATCAACATCAGTGGTACTTCAGAATCAGACTCGGTACAGGTAAAATGGAATGCCTGGAATATCATTTGCTAGGTTTACTGGTCCGGGACTGGTACTCTAAGTTAGATTTACTTAAGCATTTTGGTTCTGCTCCATATGCGTCCTCCTTTTCTGGAAAATTTCATAATTGCTTAAAATATTTTGTGCACAGAAATAAGGAAATTACTGCATTTGAGAATGTTTGGCTATGACAATGGTTACAGTATGATGGTATTTTGGATATCTGTTGGGACATTTTGTATCATTTGTGTGCCAGAAATAGGTCAGTAAATAACAGCCTGTAGTTTACATCCACAGAAATGCTGCGGTGGTGGTGCTGCGGTAGCGTTGTCGCCTCACAGTAAGACGTTGTCCTGTTTGATTCTCAGCTAGAGTATCTTCTATGTGGAGACATGAGTGAATGGGTGTACCTTTGTTGAAGGTTGTGCGTCAGGGCTGGCAACTTGGCATGTAAAAATCTACTGCCAATCATTAGCGGACCGGAGTTCAGCTGTGGCGACCCCTAACCAGGAAAAGCCGAAATACACAACAAGTTTACATCCACAGAAATCAATAGCATTAAACACTACATGTCTTCACCCCCCCCACACACACACACACACACACACACACACACACACACACACACACACTCACTGCCACCACCACCAAATGAAGTAAGATCATGTGCAAGTTCTTGGCTATTGTGATGTGAAAGAAATGCAATAATGTAACCATGGAGATTTATTTTACTTAAACATTGTAGGCTGACAGCAGTTTCTCTGGGTAGGCAGTAAGTTGGGACGGGGGGCAATGCCTATGTGTGAATTGCTGCAGTTCTGTTTTGCTTTACAAGAGTAATATACATTTCACCGAAGTAAGATCGACCACAAGTTCTGAAATCTGACTATGGTTTATGTGTGTGTGTGTGTGTGTGTGGGGGGTTGTATACTCACCTTCATGACAGTGTCTTTTTTTGTGCCTTTAACCTGACAAGATCAGGTCGTATATTGTGGTTGGGGCTGTGTGTGACTGGACCAAATGGCCCTGATGCTTACTGTTAAGTCTAGCTTTGCAAAAGTATAATGTCTGTACTTTAAGATGAATGTACAATAATTAACAAGCTTATGAGTAGTTCATGTATGTTTCATATCTGTTCATTCTCTATACTGAATGTTTATTTAAAATTGTTTCTAATATGTTGAGCTTTCCTTCCTGGACATTGCTGACAAGGGATTTTTGTTTTATAAAACAGTGTTGCATTGTTGCAAGTAAATAAAAGTAAAATACATAAAATGAAATGTGTACTTGACTGGCACACTCATTTTGTTGACAGAAGCATTAGTCACAGCTTGTAAGTATGCAACACAGCTGTTACTGCTATTTGTACTTTAATCCTGACAGGTAAAAAGCAGTTGCTTTAGGTAATGGGGGCTGTTTGTGAATTCATTGAGATGACTGGCCTTGTTTACTGTTTAAATTATGGCTTTGCAAGATAGGTGTTTATTTGGGTGAAGTCGGCTGTTGTGCAAACCTTTAACTGCCGTTTCTGTTCAACAGACTAAAATAATGCAGTCATTAATATAATCCAGGCAGGGTCAGCAGATATTTTAGGTTGGCAATTGATATGATGGCTGTTTGTGGATGAAATGTTTGGCACTGTAGCTTTGGTGTAAATCTGGGTTTGCTGAACTAAGTGTGTGGGGGGGGGGGGCTGTTTGGAAATTAAATCAAATGATTGGCCGTACTACTAACTGTTAAGTGGAGTGAAATGGATTGAGTACAAGTGCTGACCTCTGGATAGTGTTTATGTAAAAGATGCAGTTACATTACTGTTTTGCTTTCTGATTATAGAGGTTCAAGCCAGGTACTTCTGGTAGCCTATTGGGATGGGGGACTATCATGTCAGTGTGAGAATGAAATAACTGGCCTTTTACTGTTATAATTCTGGCTTTGCAAAACTAATGTGCCTGAGGGAATAAGCAATATGCAACCAGGCTGTGACTATTGTCTCTGTGCAGCACATGTATTTTGATGCTGGAAGGATCAAAGCAGAAACTGTAGTGGTGGGCAATGAAATGACTGCCCCTGTTTTGTTTTTAGTCCTGCAAATCCATAATTAAGACAAAATGTAAGCTGTGACAGTATGTGCTTCAAAAATGCATTAATATAGTCTTTTAAATCCTGGCAGGGCCAAGCCAAATAGTTGGTAGGTCATGGCTGTGGGAGACTGTCAATGAAATGAGTGCTGTTTCTGAAGCTGTACTTTAACATGTATATAACAGTGGCACTTAAATCATTTCTGCAATATCTTCATTTCATAGTTACAACTACAATAACCAGAATGAGTGAGCAGAGTGTTACAGTGGCCTATCTGAAATCTATTAATTTTAAAGACATAACTCTGAATGAAAAGTTAAAAATCAAGAGGACTGGAAGACCCACACCTGACCTGAAGATGGAGTCTCCAGGTACAAGTAGGTCAAGAGCATACACACGCAGCTTCAGCAGGTCAGTGTATGACAAACATACCTGGATCTGTGGTTGTGAGGAAACAAACAGCGTGTACTGCTTCCCATGTTTGTTGTTCGGTGGAGAGGATGCCCCGGACATCAAATGGTATGAATGACCTGAAGAGAATGGAAGAAAAGTCCAGAAAGCATGAACAGTCTGCTAAACATTTTGACAACCAAATGAGTCTAGGAGTGTTGGGAACTGTGGATATCATGTCTCAGTTAATTAGTGGATACCAGTTATCAGTGGAAAGACACAACAAGAAAGTGGAAGAAAACCATCATGTTCTGTCACTTATAATAGACTGCATCAAGCTGTGTGCTGAAGAAGAAAAAGTTGCTTTAAGAAGCCATGATGAGTCTGAAGAGTCACTGAGTGCAGAAATGTTCTGGAGACTGATAGACTTCACCTGCAAGATTGATCAGAAGTTGGCTGAACACTTGAGAACTTCAACTGTTTTTAAAGAACATCAAAAACTGTTCAAAATGAACTCGTGGACAGCATGCTAACAATATGCAAAGAAGAAATAAAAAAGGAGAATCATACTACAAAATTTGTAGCAGCAATTGCAGATGAAACCACTGATGTTGCTGGGCTATGGCAAATTGCTGTTACATTGTCAATGGACAGGTGTTGGAAAATTTTTGGGGATACTTTACACCACCTGGGCAGACAGCATGACATATTGCTGGTGTGATCAGACAACAGATAAAGGAAGTAGTGGAAGACCAGCATGAACAAGTGATTGCTCAGAGTTATGATGGTGCATCTGTTATGAGTGGTGTTCAGCATGGGGTCCAGGCCATCATAAGGGAGGAGTTTAAATATGCCTACTACGTACACTGCTATGCCCACAAACTTAATCTGGTAATGCAAAGAGTCACACAGCAGAATACTGAAGCAAGGACATTTTTTTTTAACACTTGGTGGAATTCCAGCCTTTTTCACTCGTTCAGTTCAAAGACAAACTGCTCTAGTATCATGACACATGACAAGAGTGTCAGGAACATGGCGGAATTTTAACATCCGTACTGTAAATGCAGTGTACAAGAACTTGGAGTCACTGTCGGGGTGCTTTATTTATTTGTACAATTGTCCTACATCTGCTGCAGCAACTGTATAGGAAGCAAATGGGCTACTGCGAACAGTTGAAGATGATGAATTTAAATTTTGGCTTGCTGTTTTCCATCGTATAATGCCCCATGTTGACATCGTTTACAGGCAACTTCAGTGTCGTACCACAGATGCTACCATTGTTGAAAAGGGTGTGCATACATTTTTGAATGAAATTGACAGTGTCAGATCAGGTATCGATGGTATTGCAGAACAGTATCTACAGGCAGAGAACATCCTGTCAAGACGTAGATGAGGGCCATCAGCTTCCCGACCACTGCATGAGACATTGTTGATTGCTGCAAAGGAAGTGTGTGATGTCATAAAGTTCCCGGCAACATCACAATTTCAACAAACTGGCCATCTTCAAGCTTCTCAACTACTTCTGCCTGAAAAGTTTTCAACATACATAAGAGTGTTTCCAGAAAATGTATTCACAGCAACAATAGACAACTATCCATTCCTGTTGAGGGGACAACTTAGAACAGAACTTGGAGTGGTGTATTAACATGAAGACTTTGCAGCAACTGGCAGTGCAGTCCAGATGTTAAAATTCTTGGTGGACAACTCTTAACCAGTATGTTTTTACAGATTTACAATGTGTTAATTATAGCCACCACATCAATGTCTACTGCTGAGGCAGAAAGGTGTTTCTGAACATAGCAAAGAATTAAAACATTTCTTCGTAGTACAATGGGGCAAAAAAGAATGAATCCACTGACTATGATTTCCATAGGGAAGGAGTTAATGCAGAGTATAACTAACTTCAACCAAAGAGTTATTGATTTGTTTGCACAAAATAAAGACAGACAAATGGACTTTATCTATAAGTAACAAACCTGAGAAAAACCTCGAGAAACACACTAGAGGCTCTTATTTGGTACTATACTACAAGCACTTATGTAACCCAGCCACTGGGGATGCCCAAGCCAGTGCATTTCTTCAGGCCAGTCCCAAACCCGGATAAATGGGGAGGGTAACATCAGGAAGGACATCCAGTGTGACCTCTGCCAAATGACATATGCAGACAACAATACAGATTTCCATACCGGATTGGTCGAGGCCTGGGTTAACGATGACTGCCACCAGTACTGTTAGCCAACAGGGGGCTGGTGGAAATTGGGCTACTGTTGGCGGAAGGAGAAGAAGAGGGGGAAGGCATGCCCAAAGGTGAGATTGTGTTGATTTGGACATGTGCTGAGGAGGGATGCTGGGTATTTTGGGAAAAGGATGCTAAGGATGGAGTTGCTCGGGAAGAAGAAAAGAGGAAGGCCTCAGATAAGGTTTATGGATGTGGTGAGAGAGGACATGCAGGTGGTTGGTGGACAGAGCAAGATGCAGAGGACAGGAAGAAATGGAAACAGAAGATCCGCTGTAGCAACCCCTAATGGGAACAGCCAGAAGAGAAGAGTATAAGCACTTATTTGGAACCAGGTGGGGTCATATGAATAGTGTTTGCTTGGGGAACTTTAAACTGCCCCTTTTGAGCCTCCATGAAAAAGGGGGGAAAAAAGAAATCCAGTATGACCTGATGGGTGCCAGACCAGACCACAGCTTCTTATCAGGTGCAGAAACAGTTTGTAGCATACGGCAGAGGTAACTCTTTCAACCAACCTGTATATACATGTAACAATGTGTGCTGTGTAGAGTATTTAGCATGCACCATAATGACTGAGCATTTATTTCATGTAAATTAGTAAGCATATCCAGCATTGATCCTATTGCACCATAGCACCACCCCTTTTAGTTGGCCACACCCCTTCATGTTGGACCCACTCATTCAGCTGTCTCCTGAAGCCCCCCCTTTGATTTGAAGTCACTAGCCACCACTGCTACACATACATGTTACTACATTTCTACATAGGATTGTGGGGGGGGTCACACCTGACAACTGTACATATTTGATATGACTGTACTGGTATTTCAAGTACTCCATTTCATTCTGTATTCTGACCTATCATGCAGACTAGAGAAATATCAGTGTACTACAGTTCTTAGGTTTTATTGACCTACATTTCAGTTTCAGACTTCTTACCCTTCAGAACTAACATCCCACTGCTTGATCTGTTGTAGTCTGTCTGTGTTGGTCTGAAAGAGGGCTGTTCTCCAGAGCCATCAATCAGACACCTAAGCAGCCTTTTTTTTGTTTGTCTATGTCTGTCCTGCTGGCTGAGACTGTTGTTGGGTATGTGAGCCTCACTGACTGGCATGTGTGTGTCCTATGGACACACATTTGGTCCACCATATTTCCTGCAGTGGGTTTTGTCACCTTGTCTAGTACTGGCTACTATGGTGACACCAGTATTTGTTACAGATTTCATGCTGCCAATATAGGTGTCTATCTGCTGGCATCCCATTCAGCCACTTGATTCCCTTGCATGCTGACATCCATACCATAGATACAAGTAACAAAACATACTACTCCATTCAGCAATTGACAGGGAGAGTGACTTACCTTGTGGCTGTGCCAGTATTGAGGATGGTGCTGGAGGGCTGACTATGTCAAATGCACATAGTACACTTTCTATATGTGGTTAAGCACAGGTAGTGTCATATTTGACATCCTTTTCACTGTATGTGTGAGTCAGAAAGAGGTGTCATTCCCTGGGTTACTACCGTGTCAGTGTATGTGGTATGTGTAGCCTCTTTGCCAAGGCCTGGGCATACTGGGCACACCTCCTTCTGCCTATTGGGGGAGGCTCAGGTTGTTCCTCCTCCAAGTCAGTCTGTGCCTGTGCAGGCCTTGGCAATGGTGGGGGGGCTGTGTGGCCCTGCCCCATGCTGTTCCTGCTGCAGCTGTTTCTGCAGGATCGTATTGTGTAGCATGGCACATATGATGACAATTTGGGTGTAGCTGGTGAGTACTGCAAGGCTCCACCAGAACCATGACTTGAGCATCCCTAACACATGCTCTATTATGATTCTGGTCTGTTTGTGTGCCTCATTATGGAGTTCTTGTTTGGGTGTGTGTGCATTTCTGATGGGTGTCATCAGCCATGGCTCCAGTGCATAACCAGCATCCTCCACTAGTTGGCTATATGGGATGTTCCCATTGGCAAATCTCTGGTACAGCTGAGTCATATGCCAGATGTGGGAGTTGTGATAGCTTCCAGAGCAGCCAGCTCACACATTCATTATAAGGCCCCGGACATCGCATACGACATGGCAGTTGATGGAGGGGAAGCCCTTGTGGTTTATTTAGACTGTACCCCGCTCGCCGGGTGGTGCTTTTATGTGTATGTGCGTGCATTCTATAGCACCCACTACCTCAGGGTATTCTGCTATTTGGTGGAAGAAACGCATATTGCTGGTCAACGCCTCACGGGTGTTGAGGAAATATATGTGCTCACCGGCAAGTGCTGACATGGCATCCAGGAAATGGTGGAATACCCTAGATGCTGATGCCTGTGAAATCCCCATGATATCCCCAGTTGGCCTTTGGAAGGTACCTGTGGCTAGTATTCTTAGGCCTACACGTACCTTGGTATCCACTGGGATGGGTTCCCCTCTGTTGGTTCTGTGTGTGAGGTGTGGCCGTCATAGCTCAACTATTTGCTGTAGGAGGTCCCTGTCCACCTTATAGTGCTCCACTATCTCCAGGTCATGTAGCCCCTGGTAGGTTACCCTGGGTCTGTACACTCTTCTCCTTCTCCTCACTGTGGGTTAGTCATCAGCATTCTCATCCTCACCACCCCTAGCCTCTTCCACATGTTGATTTATGATAGCAAATGCAACCCCTATCAATTTGTTGCTTTTGTTAGGTAAAATTTCCCCATTTTTGTACACCAGTGGTGAAGAGTTTGTGGGGAAAAAACAGAAGGAGAGGTGTTTGCATAGTTTATAGTAGTGTGCTAGGCTGGGCTGGGCTGCTGCCTGTGTAATTGGCTGATTCTGATACATTCACCTGCCAGCTATGCTAGTTCTCCTTGATTACCTTTCTACTGCTGTTTTCCCTTTTCATTGCCTTCCTGTTTAAACCCTGAGGCACGCCGCACAAACACAGTGCTCAGATGTGCATGGAACTGCTATTTCCTGGTTTACTTTTTTTTTTTTTGGTTTAAAACCCGGTGCTTGGCAGCTTCAGACACACCCCCTTCCTTAGTTCTGCTAAGCTTAGGGCAATTCCAAGCCACAGGGCTCCAGTAAGCTTACAGTATGCCTGGCACACCCCTCTATGATGTCAGCTAGCTCTTAGGCTTGCACCATGGTCTTCCTGCACCTACACGGTTGGGTGCAGGCTAGCCATGAGGGGAAATCTGTGATTCAGTATCATTCCCATCATTTGCATAGGATTGCCTGCTAATGCCTAGTTACAAGTCCCACACTGCGCCTTTCCCTTAGCAACCCCTATTCACTGGTCTTATTTTCTTCTGCCTGCCATTGACTATAATGGCAAAATTTTGATTTTGCAGGGAAAGCTTTTCTCAGGGTTTTTCTTTTATTTTCCAGCCGATCCCGTTTGCACGCTGCTGCCCTACGCTTAAATCACCAAAATTGTCCAAAAAAATAAAAAAAATTTTTTTTTTTTGTTTTCCAACTGTTTTCCATACCAATGGCCATATATTTGGCCATTGGCATGCTTTACACATTATATACACCGTTTATTTGGAGCTGTCATGGCTCCGTTTTGTAGTTTGCAGAAATGTACTCGGTTACTAACCGAGTACATTTCTGTAGGTTACACTAGTCTTGCATGGATGGCTGCCAGCTTCCTGGATTTCAAATTCATCTCATTTGCATGGGTTTCACCTGCAAATGGGATAATTTGCATACAAGAGCTGTGTCCATGCAGGAATAGTGCAGGAGCGCTCATGCACATCCCGGGAGCTTGTTCCTGGATCTCTCGGCAGCCATATTGCATCTAGCAGCTCCTGCACTATTCCTGCATGCCATGCAGAGCTTGCTGTATCCTTGGGAATGTCTATGTTACTATATACAGTGTACTGGTCTTGTTATGGTCTGTTAAAACCTATTCTGAGCTGCAATTGGTCATTTCATGAGCAGTGCTCTACCCCCATAAACAAAGATAAACACATAAAAAAAATATATATACACACATATATATATATATATATATATATATATATATATATATATATATATATATATATATATATATAATTATATAAATGTGGTTCTCCAGGCAACGTCTTGTGACTTTTACAAAGAATGTATTGTTTTGCATAACTGAGGCTGTTTATTAATTATTGGGTTGGCAGAGAATTAAAAGTGACTGTGGGAGTTAAACAAGGGTGCCACCTTAGCCCACTGTTATTTACCTTAGTGATGAATGGTCTGGTATTTGATAAGGATTGGCATTTTAGATGTGAGATGATAGTGATTTTGACAAGCATGTACCTCTCTTTACTACTGAGCTAGGCATACCTTACACTACTTGTTAAATATCCAGTAAAGTTGTAGTTGCTCTTTCCTATTTAGTGAGCATGTTAGGATTTATTGTTCTTCAGATTAATGAAGATAAGTGTTATGGCTTTGGCTCCAATACTTCAGAACTATGCATAGCATTTACTACCAAGTTTGTAGAAGCAATGGGGATACATTTTGGGGTGAAGAATGTAGTGGAAGAACAGCTTTTGAATATTTTGCAAGTCTTGATATCTGCAAAGAAAGCAGTTCAGATAGATAACATCTTTATTTCATGCCATTTTTTGGGGGAAATTAATCTATTTGATGAGCATCCATCATCTTCCAACATAACTGGAATCTAAGCTTTTGGAGTTATACTTTTACGTGATATGTTGTTGACATCTGAATCACATCATAGGGAGATAACTATTTCCTAAAGAGTCAAAGGAAGGACTAGGTTTGTTAAACCCAGTAGTGTTTCTGAATATAGTAAATTTTTGTTCTATACCTTCAAAACTGAGAGAAGATCCTCACACCATCATGGGTTACGTATTGGATATTTACTTCATGGATATCATAGGTAACTTAACTAAAAAAGGAAGTTGGAGGAGCCTAGTTGTGAGCAAAAAGTCTGGTCCTGTAGGATCAAGGAGTGGAAAATTTTTCTTGTTATGCATCTTAATATAAGACATTATTGCTATGCAGCAATCATGGGAATTTATTATATGATCATTCCATGAGAGCATTTAAATACACAGCTACAAAGAAGTATTGTGCATCATGGTACAACATTTCAGTATGGAGCAGAGTGAGAAGATTTTTTGAGATTTTTTTGTGTCGATTGCTGTTAGGCAAATTGGCAACAAAAGAGGATGTAAAGTACAAATGTCTGTATGAGTGTTTTTGTAATTACGGTAATGCTGAAGTAACTTTGTCACATGCTTTAATAGATTGTTACAGAATGGCAAAATGTTTATTATTTCTGTCAGCTGTGAGTTATACTATGCAGATTTATGGCCATTATGTGGTATAAGGGATGATGCTGTTCTTAAAATTGACACAAAGATTATAACATGCACTTGTTCTGGAGGGAAAGATGTGATGAAACATTATATAGGTTTATAGGTTCATAGGATGATACTGGGCTATTGGCCCAGAGGCCCTTATAGGCCTAGCCAAGAATTTTGCCAATGTTTCCTCAAAGTCAGCACCTGTTTTCCCAATCCAGCAGGGACACAGGTGGGATCCCAGGGATATATTTTCTGTTTCTCATCCAGTTGTCCAGGTTCCTCTTAAAGAGGGCTAGAGAGGTACTCTGCTTGACATGGAGAGGGAGTCTATTCCACAGATGGGGAAGTCTTTTGGACACAAATCTATCCCGCCAACAAGTTCTGTTAATGTCACAGACCAGGTTAAGACCTTGCATGTGGGTTGTGTGAGTGGGGTTTGCCTTACGGATATGCAGCAACTCCATCAAGGCTGGATTTGAAATGGCCATGCATGCCAGACATAGGTCACCTCTAAGCAGTCTGTATGAGACTGAGCAGAGGGACAGAGCTTTTAGCATATCTGTATAGGATAGGTGTTTGAGACCCCGGATTTTCCTGGTCAGGAATCTCTGTGGTCTCTCCAACTGCTGCATGTGCTTGGCAAGGTACATGTCGAAGGGGGCATTGTACTCAATAATGGATCTGATAAGAATGGAGTACTGGGATATTATGACCTCCTTGTTCCTGGATAAAATACACTTTATTTATGAAGTGGGCCATATAGAAAGCCTTCTGTACAATGGAGGCAACGTGGTGGTCAAAAGTCAGGTTGCTATCACCATGGGTGCCCAAGTCCCTCACAACTGATTGCATGCTTAGTACATTGTCATTAATGGGATAATTAGTGGGGATGACATTTTCCCTGAAGGGGATAATGATGAATTTCTTGTCATTCAGTTTAAGGTCATGGTTCTGGCACCAGTCATTAGTTTGGGTAAGGCCCTCTTGGAGGATATTTACATCACTAGGGGAATTTAAGACATACCTGGCTTGCAGTCATCTGCAAACTTGGTCAGCCACAGACCACTGGTTTTGGCTTGTACATCAGAAAATTATATCCCAAACAGTAGAGGCCCCAAGACCAATCCTTGAGGTGCACCACTTTTTATGGGTCTACTACTATAGGTGCTTCCCCTACTTTGACTGAGTAGGTTCTTTCAGTGAGCCAGTTAGCTACCCATCTGGTAACATACAGGTTGATGCCTAGCTGGGAGAGTTTATCTGTTATTCTCGAGTGGGGAATAGTGTCAAAGGCTTTGGCTAGGTCAAGGTAAGCTCTGTGGACCGTCTTCCCCACGTCCGTGGCTTTGTTGACTGTTTCAAAGAAGTCAACCAAGTTTAACAGGCATGATCTCCCTTTGACAAAACCAAACTGTGTGGGGACAAGCATTTGGAGGTTGCCAATGTCCTTGTTTATAAGGTCCAAGATAATGTGTTCCATGGCCTTGCAGATCAGGCTAGTTAGGCTGATGGGCCTATAATTGCCTGGGTCAGTGGACGCTCCACCTTTGTGTAGCGGGATGACAGTGGCTGTCCTCCATTCAGCTGGGATGAAGTCAGTGCTCAGGCTTTGGTTGAATATGGTGTCTAATGGACCTGAGAGCTCATGCCTGAGTTTATGTAGGATACAGCCAGGGATTTTATTGGGTCCCATGGAGACTGTATTTTTTTGCCTTTGAGAGGGCATTAAGGACCTGCTTCCTGATGATGAGGGGAGAGAAGTAAGTGCTGAGGATGTCCTGGTTTACTGATGGGAGGACAGAGGGGTGAAGTTTTCACTGAATCTGTCTGCCAGCAGGTTGGCTATATCTATGGTGTTTGTGTATGTGGTATAATTGACCACCAGTTCATAGCAGATTTGGGTGTTGCCTTTGAGATTGCGGGTATATGTGAAGAAGGCCTTGTGATTGTGCTTGGTGGATGTGACCAATTTGAACTTGAAGTTAGCCTTAGAGGATTTCACCAGTGACCTTATTTGCTTGTTCAGACAAAGGAGAGATTGTTTCCAACTTGGCTCCTGCTCCTTCTTGGCCCTGAACAGCAATTTTTTCCTTGTATTATAGAATTTGTTTATTAGTGCTGTCCACCAGACAGGTTTACTCTTCCTTGAGGAAGATGATTTGGTCCTGTCAGGTATTGCTGAGTCCATACAGCTATGTAGGTGTTCATATAGTTTATTGGTGTAGGCTTGGACATTAGACCTAGTTCCAATTGAAGGGACGGTGACTGTGAAGCTGCTTATACCTGCTCTGAGGAGATCGTAGTCAGCTTTGGAAAAGTTTTTTCATTCGAACCTGCTAAGCACGGTGGGAGACGGTGACTTTAAAAGTGATCGTTTTATTGTCGGATCTTACCAAGGAGGATGACAATGTAGGACTGCTACAAGGGTTATTCATATTGGTTAGGACCAGATCTAGCACCTCTCGTAGGGGTGTTGACCAGCTGATCCAATGTACCGGCATTGATGAAGTTGACGAATCTCTGGGAATTCATGTTTGGGCTAGAATAGGTCTTCCACTCTATGGTTGGGTATATAATAGTATCTGGGATATGAAAACCATGTTGAAGAAGATACAGTGCTGGTTGTGTTTGAAATGTTTGGGAGATTAGGAACTAATCATGCTTTTTCTTTGTCCTTGTATTATTTTCATATATTTATTCTTTTTGTGATTTTGAATGCAATGACAGTTTTCTTTCATGTGGTTACTGTGATTATAATTTAGTCCATCCAATAAGTATTGTGGGATCTTTTACATCTATGAGCTAACGTCAACTCAGGCAAATGAGGCCTCATTTTTACATCTCATCCAAAGGATATCATGATCAGGAGTGCAGTACATCCCTTATCCTGCACTGCATTATCAGTAATGGAATAATTAATTCAGTCATGTGAGATGGAAATAGAACCCACAGCCATCCATCCTTCCATTGTCAAAAGTATATTCTATTTGTTGATCCAATGATTTTCACTCCTTCAAAATAGTCAAGGGGATTATAGGAACTGATTTATGACACAAATGTCTAGGTCAAACAGTTTTAGGATATTACATATGGTGTAAAGCAGTCTCTTCATTTGAGGTCCTAGCTTCCACATTTCTGACTCATTCTCTATAGACAGCCAACACACTTTACATATCCCAAATTCATCAGTTAGTTCACAGGTACATTGGTAACTACTAGCTAACTGCACTTGCAGGCCATTTTCAGTCTAGCCAGTTTCCCTTTTTCTGCTTGAAATAATTTATCCCATTTGCTCAGAAACTGGCGTTGCCCATGCCATAGTCAATAATTATATATTACCTATAATCAGAATAACAGGGATCATACCATAGGTAATATGAGGGGGACCATTGTATGGAATAAAGTATTTAGGAGACGCCTCTGTCCATTTTCAGTACAGAGAACGGTACACAGGTAAATTATCTGTTTTCCATCCATAGATCCAAATGCACTTGAATATAGACAGGGACACAATTTGTTTTATGTGGCTGGGGAGTCTGTTCCTGAGCAGCAGTATCCTCGGTGAGATATACCTGCCCCTCCAAACCATTCTGTTGATGTTGCAGGAGAGGTTTTGATCCCTAAACTGAGTATTTAGGATTCCATTTGGCTTGATGAATTGCATTAAACCCATCAGTATTGGGTAAGAGGATGCCAAACATAGGTCATCTCTTGGCAGTCTGCAGGATACCAGGTATAGTGAAAGGGCTTTCAGTCAGTCCACATGGAAAATGCTGTTTAGGCCTTGAATCCTTTTAGCAAGGTGTCTGTGTGCGTGTTCCAGTTGCATGTGTCTGGAAGATACATTCCATAAGGAGCATTATATTCGATGACTGGCCTTATAAGGGCTGAGTAAAGGGTGTCAATGACATCCATAGATGTATACACAATCTTTTTGTTTATAAGCTGTGCAAAACAGAACGACTTTCTTACAAGACTGGACACATTTGTTAAAAGTTAGATCACTATCCATATAAGTTTCCAAATCCTGAAAAACTGGGTCAACTTTAAGGGTCATAGTGGTAATTATCGGGTGTATATGACTTTAAAAATGATACAATAATACATCTTTTGGCATTTTGTTTCAGTCCATGATTTTGCACCATTTATTTATTTGGGACAAATCTTCTTGCAGGATGGCTAAGTCATTTAGGGATTCAATGACTGCTCCTAGCTTGCAGTCATCTGCAAACTTAGCCAAAGTTCTTTGGTATTGGCTTTTACTTCAGAAAAGTAGTTGGCAAACAGGAGAGGTCTCAGATCAAAATCCTGGGGACTCCACTCGTGACTTGGTCTCTTTTTAGAGGTAACTTCCCCTATTTTGACTTTTTTTTTTTATCTGTAAGCCATCTGGCAATCCAATGAGTGACATAGAGGTTTGTTCACTGTTTATTTAGCTTTTCGACTATGCCTGAGTGGGGAATTGTGTCAAAAGTTTTGGCCAGGTTAAGGTATGTTATGGGTACCATTTTGCCTTCATCCATTGCTTTGGTGACCATTTCAAAAAATCTCCAGCTTGAACAGAGTGTTAGTGGAACATTGTATGATCAGTGAAACTCCTGTTGTAGATGGCATTCTTCATTATATGTCTCTAGTGTTCTCAGCTGGTGTTCATAACTCTAGTTAGACATCCAACCATTTTTAGTAACCTGCTCAGCCTAAAATAAGTGCACTTATTAAAACAGTTGTTAAAATCTGTTAACCAAACTTTCTCTTTTATAAGTACTACAAACTTCAAATTCTGCATTCTGCTTTGGTGAAGAGCAGAGCATCTTTAGTGTATTCAGTAACTTCAAGACACTGCACACGCTATATTTAATGATAATCTAATGGAAAAAACTGGAAACATTCTGATAGTTATAGTTTATTGGTCTATCATAAATTTTCTAGGTTATTGAAAGAAAACTGCCTTGCCAACTTAACAATTCTTCTTAACATTTATTATATAATGTACTTTTCAATGTGTTGATGAAGAACTAATAAAATAGCAGATCATACCAATGTGTCCATCTGGAGAGGTATTTTATAACATCATTATTAAAGTACGGCAATGCTAGACACAGAGAAAATTACATGGAAATAAAGAACCTCTCAGTGGTGGTGAGGCTTTGTGCCTATGTTGTCGGGACTGATATTATCATTGGGAAGATCCAATATTTTCCTATAATGCCCATCCTGTTGAGTACTATTGCTTGCATAAAACATACATCAATACATCTATCTGGCATTGGCTTGTATTTTTGTGTGTATATGTCTGTGTCCGAGGGTGTGTCAATGTGGGCATATGCATCTGTCTGTGTGCACTGTGCTTTTTTTTGTTTACATGCACGTGCATGCGTATGTGTGTGTGTGTGTGTGTGTACACTGTCTTGAGTTTTTGTCTATGTGGGTCTGAGCATGTGTGCATGTGGGCATATGCATCTGTCTTTGTGCACTGTGCTGTATTTTTGTTTGCACACCCTTGTGTGTGTGTGTGTGTGTGTGTGTGTGTGTGTGTGTGTGTGTGTGTGTGTGTGTGTGTGTGTGTGTGTGTGTGTGTTTGTGTGTGTTTGTGTGTGTGTGTTTGTGTGCGTTTGTGTTTGTGTGTGTTTGTGTGTGTACATGTGGTGTTTGAGGTGAAGGACTCCTTCTATTACATGCACTGCCTGCTATACTTAGAATGAAACTATCAAAGCTATAGAAAGTTAGCGAGCTCTAAATGCTTAATGTGTTACACTTTTATTTACTGCCTTCTTCTCTATACCTCTCACCTCTACAGAGGCAAGTGGGTGTATAACAAAAGGATTCTTTATGCCCGCAGAAAACATGTCAAATTATTAAAAGAGCACTATATGCAATGACAATTTATAGGTCTGACCTCTGCAGTACAGGAATAATATCCATCACATATATCAACGGACATGCATGCCACTTTAAGCAGGCATGAAAGAGAGACATGGCTCAGTCTGTTGATGAAAAGAAAGAATGGAGTCACAATGTCAGCTGAACAAATACATGCAAACTAAATAAATACTGTCTGTTTTTTCTTACTGTGTACTAATTAATCATTAGCATTTCATGTTCTTTTTGACTAACGTAACCTAAGACTTATATGAATTAGATCTCCCTCATAACATGTAGAAGACAGAAATATACTTGATCCTTCACTGCTCCTGTTGATCAATCATAGAAACCAGTGCAGTTAAAGAAAATTAATTTTAAAATCTCAAAACAAGAAGGTGTGCTGGTGAAAAAAAAATACTCTTATGAAATGGCATTTAATTTGTGATGGTATAAGGTATGCAGCATCTACTCCAAAGACAACTTTATATTCCCCTCTGCTCTTTAAAATAAAAACAAATGATTTTATTTAGACTAAACAAAGCATGTAGTACTTTGTGATCCCACTCTAAAGGGAGCTCTGAATGTCTGTGTTTTCTGAATGATAATTGATGCAATTCCATTCCCCTGAGACATAACCTTTTCAGTGTTTCAGCCTTGTGTAGCCTTAAGAGCACAAATTCACATCTGCATAAAACATGCACGTGCACACACATGCTCTCACACACAGACACATTCACACGCAAGCATGCACATGCACACACACACACACACACACACACACACACACACATGCACGTGCGCATACACACACACACACACACACACACACACACACACACACACACACACACACACACACACACACACACACACACACACACACACACACACACACACACACACACACATCACTAACTTCAGAGTATTGTTCATGGTTGTCAGGAACTGTAAAATAGATCATCAAAACATAGATTTCCTGCTTATTTATGCAGCCTGATCCTGTTGAGATAAACCCATTATTTTCCAAAGTAACTTTTATGTAATGATGTTGACAGTTATATGGTTACTGAGCTAATGTTGCTAAACTTTGTGTGGCAGTAGTTTTCCTAATTATAATGTGCCACTTATAGCTTAGATTTTTGACCACGTAAAGGAGACATGGCTTATTTGTCTGTATTATCACTTTTTTATTCATGTAAGCATTTACAAAGATAAACATCATATACCTCAAAAGCAAACACAAAGCACCTTGAGAGAAATAAGGACTGAACAAACAAGTTGTCAAGAGTATGGCAATTTAATAAAGTAATAAAATATTACAATAATACCAACAACTGCAGTACAACTAACAAGTCGTATTCAACCATCACAGGAGATTTGAAAATGAGCTTTCTGGAAAAATAAGCACATCCAACAAACAGCCACAGTCCATACGTCCCACAGGCCTAACCAAAATCTCATAAAACTTGACTAAGGAACAGAAAAATTCACAGAAACTGAAAATCCTATTTATAATAATCTTATCTATATAACACACATCTATCTGACTTTCTAAGATAAACAAACGAAAGAAAAAAAATTGCTTTTCACTGGCCATGAAAGGCAAACAAGCCTCTCCATTTACACATTAAATAATATATAATGATATATAATGATATAATAACATCCTGTCATAATTTGAGTTAAATGCTTATGTTGGAATATTTTTGGCATTGTTAATAAATTGTTTTCTATCTTTGAATTTTATGTCTAGACTAATAAATATTTAATATCTACATCTTTGTTGGATCTTTAATTCAAATATTGACAGCAACAGCAGTAATTGGAAATAATTTGTGTGAAAATACTGGCACCAAGTATATCACAGCAATACTTGATTCACAAGATCAGGAAACCACTCTTTTCATGTTTATTGTGAATATTTTTACAAACCACAGGTAACAGGGAAACAAATTCCCTTGGCTGTCATACAGGGGAGTGGCATAGTATCACAAAAGGAGTGTAATACAATGGTAGGAGATGGAGTGGAATGGGGACAGCCTGTCAAGCCTTCCCAAAGGAGAACCTACCTACCCCTAGAGGTCAATCATCTATGCAGCTGACAACAGGGATGGGCTCTACTGAAGCTGATGGCCTGATGAACAAGGACAAGCAGCTACACAACTCTATCAGGCACATGAGGAGTCCTCCAGAGTGATGATACAAACAATGAACTGCCAGTTCACATGGATCCTCCAAAGTCACCAGACTTCACACTGGGTTACTCAGGAGTGTCTCTGTGCTGCTCTCTATTGAAGAGCGTAAGCCACTGGAGATGCAGAGCTTGAGGCTGCTTAAGAGCCCTCTAAGTCACCTTCCAGATGGTGACCTTCATACCACTATAGAAAGCAGGTTCCGAGGTTCCTTGTCCAGCATCAGTGCATTGGCTGGTGCAGAATGGCATGGGCACTAGATCACTGCTTCCTGCTCCATGGCTGATCATGCAGAAACAAGAAAACAAATGGTGGAAAATAAAACAACAAAGCAACAATTAAAACAAGAATGAGAGCGAGAATAGAACATATGAGATACAAAGAAAAGAAAGATGGAGTACACTTTCCACTAAAATAGACTCTGAAAGGAGAAAAACATAGCAATCTACAAAGTCAATAAATAACTAAGTAATGCCGAAGTAGTAAAATAAGAAAAAAAACATAATGTGCAGTGTTAACAATTTAAGCACAGATACAGCAATAGTAGCAATATGGTACACTAACTCCACCACCTGGACAGTCTGGCATGCTGCCTCTGGTAGGCTAGCCTGTTTGTGACTATTTCATCCTTTACTGTAAAACAGAAAAGACACATTAATGAGTACAACAGTCTCAAGACTCTGGAGTAGGTGTGCCCTAAGTTGCATGTGCAGCAGATGTAAAAATACATTTATCACCCTGGTGTACAGTGAGAAAGTGACAGTCACAACCTGCTGAAGCTATGTCTACTCACCAGATTTGAGCTCGGAGTGCAAAAAATTGCTTGGACACAATGCTACACATCATGGAGACCACATGACGTGCATTCATGGGCAGCACAGTATTAAGATGGCCATCTATAGCAGCATGGCAGAGGAGCATACCTCTCAACTGTCCAGATTTTTGCAGAATGTCCAGATTTTTGTCTCATATTTTTCATCTATTCATAAAATTTGTGGTTTTCTGACAAATCACTGGGAAGATCTGAGGCTTGAAGTCACTAAATAATGACATACATTTGAGTTTCAGATCCTTTAGAAAATATATGTTAAAACAAACCTTATTACTCTTGTAACTTTCTAAGTTTATAAGAGCAATATTTAAAATCTGTCCCTATTTGTGGGCCCATGTCCCCCCTCATTTTGTCAAGCTTTGTCCAGATTTCTTGCACTAAGAGGTTGAGAGGTATGCAAAGGGGAAATAACTTGAGGCAGGAAGAAAGCTGTGCAATTAAGCTCCACAGACACACACCCCTTCTCAAAGAAGTCCATCAGGTTGAGTAGGCATGACCTGCCCTTGATGAAACAGAACTGGGTTAAGTCCAGTGTATGGAAGCTTTGTATGTCATAATTGACAATTTCCATGATAATTCATTCCATGGTTTTGCATCTGAGACTAGTGACACTTATGGGCCTGTAGTTTCCAGGGTCTGTAGATGGCCCCTGTTTGTGCAAATGGATGACTTTTGCTGTTTTCCATCGATGATGCATAAAGCCTGTTTGGAGGCTACAGTTAAATCACAATTCCAGAGGGCTTGATACGTCATGTGTTATGCTATTTAGAAGGCATCCTGGGATATTGTCTGGGTCAACTGATGCAGTGTTCTTGGTCTTAGAGAGAGCATTAAGGACCTGTGTTCCCTAGTGATAGTAGGGGGAGTTATATTTGATGATATTTCAAGAGGAAAGTTGAGGGGGAGTGAGGAGTAACGTTGGAGACAATTTTGGCAGCCATTAGGTTTGATATATCTTCTGGTTCAGTATAGTTGGGTCCATTAACAATGAGCTCTGTACACAACTGTGCATTGCCTTTCCATTTGTGGACATAGCTAAAGAATACTTTATGGCTGTCCTTGGCCTGGTAGGCCAAATTTACCTCAGTTTGGCTTTGGTAGACTTTGTCCACTGAATTATTTGTTTAGTTTATGAGGGTGCTTTTATCCTGCTGGATGCTGCACCTCCTAATTTTTGCCATGATTTTTTTCCTTCTGTTATACAGCCTATTGATGTGATTCCACCAGGGTGGCTTGTTTTGAGTTAGCTCTGTGCTGGTCCTTCTGGGTACAGCTGCCTCTATGCAGCTATTAATGTGTTTGTATAAGGTTTCTGTGAACAGTCTTGCATAGGCAACAGTGTTTTCAGGGTTTACAGGGGCTTGCAAGTTTGCCAGGTTAACACTTAATAGTAGGAAGTTAGCTTTAGAGTAGTTCCTGAATATTCCAGGGTTGGCTGTGGTACCAGGTTTTATCTTTACTTCAGAGGAGACCATTTTATGGTCATATCTTACTGGAAAAGACATTACATTAGTTGGTGTGCAGCACTGTCCCATATTATTGAGGGACCAGATCCAATATAGTTGCACCCCTGGTTGGTGCATTAGCAATCTGGTCCAAGGAGGTTGTGTTTACAAAATGCAAAAATATCTGTGCCTTTACATTTGGCGTCATATGTGATTCCTAGTTAATAGCAGGGTAATTAAAGTCACCCATGAATATAGTATTGGATTGGATGGTTAGTGCTTTCAATAAATTTAAATACATGTTAAGGGTTTCATGGATCATAGAGGGGGATTTATAGATTGCAAGGAAGTGATATGCCTATAGTGATTTGAACATGGAGAAGCTAAAGTGCATTGTCCTGTTTGACTAGCCTTGAGGTATATTTATTTTGAAGTAAATCAAGACTAATCCACCTTCAGTCCCTGTCTGTGTATAGCTGGTCTAAATGTGTGGAAGGCCAGTGTGCTCTCCATGGCTTTAAACCATATCTCACTGACAGCTCAAACATCAGCATTCCCTAGAGCGAAGAGAGCTTCTAGGAGAGCATCTAGATGGTGGAGCATTTTTGTTTAGACTCCTAAACAAAATTACACTTTGGCTGTAGTTAAGGACTCCAAGACCTCAGGATAAGAGGTTCTATTGCATAATGCATGGATAGTGGTGTTCCTCCCCTTTGCTGTCCAAGGAAAACAAATATGCCCCTTCACATGCTGCATCATGTCAATAAATTAATGTGGGATTTATGAGGTCAATGCCTGTGAAAATACTATTATTCCCCCCCTTAAAGATGATGAAAGTTCCCTGTAGCAAGGACAGGTAATGTGACACAAACTTTCAAGACTACTATCATATGTAATCCATGCATCATCCTTGATTCCATGCAAGGATAGCACATCTACTAACTCCACAATAATGTTCCTGTATATACACTGTGGTAGTCAGCAATGTCCCAGTCATGTATTAAATGTTATGGCTAAGCCCAACATCATGAATACTGGATCCGATGCAAGTAAACCATGCTTCTCAGCTAAAACAGATGCTATTCCTAGCCTACAACCATGAACAATACCTTTGTACATCAAAAAATTCTGGTGTTCAAAATGGCTAGTCACCGTGACTCATTGCACTAACTTTATACACTTTTACATTTTTTGATTTTGTTTGCATACAGGATGGCACTCATTATTATGATGTCATTTTTCCCTGGCATTATGTAGTAATTTACATGAGATATGTGCCGTGATATTTTCCCACTGGCGAGGCCTTGCATCATGATTATCTGCATCAGCTGCCTTTTCTCCATGTTGCCACTGACCAGATTATTTCACATAATATATTTCTATATTTGTTACTGAATATCTCCCCAAGATACATTTTACTCTGGGCTTTCAGCTAAAAAAAAAAAAAAGAAATGAAGAAGCAATGCTAATGGAAATGTTTCAATTTCTCATTAGCTCGATACCGCTGTAACATCTATGTGGTGGAATTAAGCACCACCCAGATTATAGGTGCAGTACTTTGTAGTGGTAAATAGTGACTCCTAGGCATTTACTCATCCAAAGCAGTCATAATAAAAGCCTACTATAGTCAGTACACAAAGGCTACATTTTCAAATGTCATGACTTTGATTTTACATTGGAGCCTAGCCTGTTTTATGGGATTTCCTGTTGTTACCTTCCTTTCCCACTCTTCCAGCCATTACACACCTGAGCACAGTAACAATACTTTATGTAGCATTATACCATAGCAAGTTAATATACAAAATGTCAATTGTTTTATTCTTAAGACATACAATGTATATGTTTCTTTGTTCTGTGTAAAAATAAGGCTTAAAAAAGTCAGTTAACTTATTTATTCAAGTAGCATGACTACATAAGTATTTTTCTGCATTTCATTAAGGATTATAAACTACTGTCTTGGGACACATTCTGAAAATGGGTTCTAACACTGATTAGACTAATAAGGATGCAAGTATAATATTAAAGATTTGAACAGTTTTAGATTCGCCATTTAATCTTAATAACTATATTGCCAGACACATGAAATACTTAATTACCAAAATACTTCACATGTAATGGAATTTATCAGTTAATTATTAGGATGAATGTCTCCAGTAACAGCATTTTGCTATGCACAAATGTTAAGAATATCATCATAAAATCAGTTGGGAATCTGTCTAGTTTGTGACTGTTACTAACAAAGATTCACAGTAAAGGCAAACATTACTAAACAGATAATTGATGCACTACTATTATTTGTGTTTGTTCATACACATTTTCTAAGGCCGAAGCCTGGAGACAAGGAATATGGATATTTCTTCTTTGTATTTAAAATTCTCGTCAACAGTTAACTGCAAAGCTTAATAAAAGGCAAAGCAGCAACTTAGAGATTTCCTTTCAAGATTAAGTTGACTGGTTTATTTGTTACTCACCCACCCACCCCCGAGCGGTTCTGTAGTCTTGGCCTCCCATCTCAACAATGTAATTTACAGGGGATCTGTGCTTCTCTTTTAGTGAGTATTATGAGAACCTATTAACATTCATGCAACAGAAATTCCTGTCAAAGAAGCATTTATGTCAGTAATGATTTAAAATGCTACACATCTGAATTTAATGGGCAGAGATAGTACACCCCACACACCTACAAATGCATATAATGGAAAAGGATTTACCCAGCAACACCACACTTTTATCTGACTGTCTTCTTTTTACTGTGTTTGAAGAATGTTTAAACTTTCTGGGCTGCTTTTAGATTCTTCATTTGATTTAGAATGTTATTCCAGAGCCTGCTGACAGACACTAACAAGAACCATCTGTTTCATGAGTGACGGTTCTGGATGAAGAATTTCTCCTATTAAACAATGAAAGTCTGTACAGCAAAAGCCACACCATGTGAAAAAAATCTTCAAAACAAGGGAATCTGGTTTATAGTAAAGAAGGAATATGGGTTATAGCCCTTCTTTTGTGAGCAAAAAAATGCTGAGACGATTCAAACTGTAATAGGGTAAGAAT
>NC_056738.1:244529759-244644759 GCF_019279795.1 Protopterus annectens
AACTCTTCAGTAATAAATTAGATATTTCACAATTCATTTTATGAATTTTTTTTAAGACATCAGCAGTTTATCTTGCATGTAATTCTGCAAACTCTTTTCTATGAAATTAAAATATGGTTTGCATGTAATTTTGTATGGTGTTCACCCAGGTTGTGGCAAAAAAGGTTTAATGACCAGTCCACCTACCAGCTTAACAAACTCTAATAAATAAAATGAGATAAAATTATCTTTGCCACAGCATTAACTGTGGCATAAATGTGCTAAAATGTAACATCTAAGTAGTTGTTTTGCACAAGTTAGTGCATTGGATTAAGGCTATCATCTTTTAACAACCTGCTTCCTGTAGTCCATGGTTTGAATCCCATAGTCCCCATTTACCTACTGTGTGACTGTAAGTTTATCCAGACTATGCTCCATTGTCATGCATCAGGTTGGGTTTACCCAATTAACAAATTAACAAAATAAGATAAAAAAAAATAGTCTCTTTATCCTGACAAGTGTTTTCCGTAATACTGCAGACTGAGCCATATTGGAGCTTATCTTAAATGATACAAGGGACCAACTTCTATTCAATGTGGAACACTAAGGGTATGGTAAAGGGCAACCTTGCTAAATTTTCATCACTGGGCTACATAAGTAATAACTGAAACATTAACAACATTAAATATCATGTTTAAATATCATAGGTTTACCCCTGGTATCACTTCTGTGTCATTGTTAGACAGAGGCACAGTATACTAACCTCGAAAAAGGGCATAGCAGAATTCATTTAAAATGGCTGGCGAAAGCCAAACACACTCTGGCTAGGCTTATAAATGCCCTAGGGCAGATAGCCTAGTATGAACCTATGAACCTATGTCATACATAATTCAAAGGCTAAAACATTGTAAAACAATAAGACATAAGTCAAGGTGGGAAGGCTACCTGTCTGTCCCTACAAGTGAAAAAAGTGATGTTTCACATTTTCCTGAAATGGGAACACTTCTATATAGATTATTCTCCTATGATACTTAATTGGGAACAGGACTATGGAGTATAAAACATGCTGATGATTGCAAGCTGTGTAACATAATTAATTCCATAAAAAATATTGAAGTTCTCCATGAGTAGGTTCATAGGTAATTACTATGCTAGCTGCTCTTTTGGGCCATTTTAAGCCTCACTGATTTCCCTTTTTGTGTCCAAAATAACTTTTACATTTGGTTAGTGATCGGTCTTACTTATCTCATGGTCAATAATTATACATTACCTCTAATGACAATAACTGGGATCATACCATAGGTAATACCATGTGTGGGATAAGGAATTTAGGAGCTGCTTCTGCCTATTAGCACAGAGGAAGTCCTGGGGGTAAATTCTCTGTTTCCCACCCATAGATATAAGTTGCACTTGAATACAGGCAGGGATGAACTTTGTTAGAGACTGTTCTGCCACAGTGGAATGCTCTTTGAGATATACTTGTCCTGTCAAACTGTTCTGTTGATGTTGCAGAAGAGGTTTAAATCCTTAGACTGAGAATTTCTGATACCACTTGACTTGCTGATGCACAGTAAATCCATCAGTAATAGGTCAGAGGATGTCTTGTATGCCAGACACAGGTCACCTCTTAGTATTTTTTTTTTATTTTTTTATTTTACATTTGTTAACCGGGATGGTCCGACTGGACGAGGTCCATTTTCAGCAGTGGCCCGTGGCGAAAAGCTCCACTTAATTAATTAATTACAGTGACAACAGGTATTTATACATCAGTTATAAACCAGTTAGTGAGACTATGAAACAGTGACATAATAGATCAGAGTAGGACATTCTTTTAACATATTTCCAAAACAAACTTTACAAGTAGACAATAGTTCAAAAAATTGTTAAGACAAGGGATTAATTTACTGTTTCTTTCTTAGATTAACATACAACTAATATTTTCTATGTCCATGTTTAATGGTTTTAGGATGAGAAAGAAAGGTAGTTTATTTGTCTTTATGTAGCACATGGACATAACCAGGAATTAATAAGATGAGGCTCAAGGGAGTGTTTGAATTGTTTTGTGTTTGGTGCTGAAATAACTGAGTGAGGGAAGTTTATCTTATCTTTAATAGGTTTATTACCTTTAATATTAACTATCAGTTGTATCTAAATTGTATAATGCATCTTGGAGCTTTTCTCCTCGAGCCGCCACTGAAAATGGGTCACTTCGGCCCAGTGGACTTCCTCGGTAATCAAACTGCAAATAAGCAAATAAATAAAATATGGGCAGTCTTTGGGAGATGAACCTGTCCCTCCAGCATGTTCTCTTAATTGTGGTAATGAGGTTATGATCTCTGGAGCGTGTGGTGTGGGGGGACTGGGATTTTTTTAGGTGTAGCACTTCAAGTAAGCTGGGTCGGACATTTGTAGGTCAAGCAGAGATCACCTCTTAGTAGACGATAAGAGACTGAGAACAGTAGAATTTTCTTGACTCTGTCTGTGTAGGACATGTGTTTAAGGCCTAGGATCCTTTTTGTAAGGTACTTTTGTGGCTTTTCCAGTTGTTGTAGGTGTCTGGTCAGGTATATGCCAAACGGGGTGTTATATTTGATGACTGGTCTAATGAGGGATGAGCAGACAGGGATGATGACCTCTTTCTTCCAGGATGCGAAACCTTTGCTTATAAGATGTGCCATGTAAAAGGACTTTCTGACCACAGTGGCAATGTGGTGGTCAAAGGTGAGGTGGCTGTCTGCCTGAGTGCCCAGATTTCTTATGGCTCCTTCAATGCTCAGTGGGCTCCCATCAGCGTGGTAATTCATGGGAACTGCATTTTTTTCCAAAGGGAATAACTCATTTTTTGTTGTTAAGCTTCAGGCCATGGTTCTGACACCAGTCATTGGTCTCAGAGAGGCCCTTTTGTAGGATGTCTGCATCACCTGGGGAGTTGATGATGACTCCTAGCTTGCATTCATCAGCAAACTAGGTCAGCCAGAGGCCTCCTGTGTCGACCTGGACTTCTGAGAAGTAGATGCCAAACAGGAGAGGGCCCAGGACTGAGCCCTGTGGGACACCACTCATGACTGGTCAACAGTCTGACTTGGAATCCGTAACATTCACTCTGTGGGTCCTGTCTGTGAGCCAGTTTGCAACCCACCTAGTGATGTAAGGACTGATGCCTAGTTTGGTGAGTTTATCACTGATACCGGAGTGGGCAATGGTATCAAAGGCTTTGGCCAGGTCGAGGTAGGCTGTATGCATTGCCTTACCCTCATCCACAGCCTTGATGACTGCCTTGAAGAAATCAATCAGGTTCAGCAGGTAGGATCTCCCCTTGATAAGGCCGGACTGTGTGGGGTCAAGAGTTTGGAGATTGCCTATATCTTTGTTAAGCAGGTCCATGATGATGTGCTCCATAGCTTTGCATACCAGACTGATTGTTCCCAGGGTCTGTAGTTTCTCCCCCCTTTATGGAGTGGGATGACTGTAGCAGTGCACCGTTCGTTAGGGACATAGCCTGAGGTAAGGTTGTGATTGACTAAGGCACACATATGTGGTGCCAGTTTGTTTTGTAGCTCATGTAGGATACAGTCAGGGATATTATCAGGTCACATGGACACTGTATTCTTGGCTTTGGGCAACGCAGCTTTTATCTGTGCCACAGAAATGGTGGATACCAGACTTTCTTCTGGTATTGTGATAGGGCTCTTGGGGAGGGGAGGGGTAAAGTTGGCACTGAATCTGTCTGCCAATATGTTGGCTATATCTGTTGGCTCAGTATAGAAGGTAACATTGTACAATAACTCAGAGCAAATCTGGGTATTGCTTTGGAGGTTTTTGATATAGTTATAGAAGGCATTGTGGTTGTCTTTGGTGTCAACTGCAATTCTGCCTTCATATCTGGCTTTAGAGGATTTGATAAGGGATCTCAGCTCTTACAGGACATATTGTTTGGGCCTTGCATCCTTTTAGTAAGGTATCTCAGTGGGCATTCCAGTTGTTACATGTGTCTGAACAGATATATGCCAAAGGTGGCATTATATTCAATGGCTGGCCTGATAAGGGATTGAAAGGGACAATGGCATCCCTAGACCTAGACACAATCCTGATATTTTTATAAGCTGTGCAGTATACAGGAACATTCTTACAACAATGGACTCATGTTGATCAAATGTTAGGTCACTGTCCACATAAGTTCCCAAATCCTGAACAACTGGGTCAACTCTTAGCAGCACATTTTCAGTGTGGTAGTTGTCTGGGGTAATGACTTCCCAAAGGATACAATATTGCTTTTTTTGGCATTTAGTTTCAGTCCATGATTTTGGAACCGGTTATTTATTTGGGACAAATATTTCTTGCAGGTTGGCTAAGTTATTGGGGGATTCAAACACTGCTGCTAGCATGCAGTCATCTGCAAACACAGTCAGCCTGACTCATTTGGTATTGTCTTTTACTTCCGAAAAGCAAATGCCAAACAGGAGAGGTCCCAGCACAGAACCCTGGGTGAATGCACTGGATACTGGTCTCTTTGAAGAGGTAACTTTCCCTATTTTGATTATCTGCTTCCTATCTGTGGTCAATTTGCCATCCAACGGGTGACATAGGATTTTATTCCATGGTTATTTAACTTTTCCATTATGCCTGAAATAAGGAATAGTGTCAAAAGCTTTGGACCAGTTGAAATATATGGCATGTACTATTTTGCTGTTATCCATTGCTTTGGTGACCTTTCAAAAAAATTGACCAAGCTGAGTAAGCATGACATGGCCTTGAAGAAACCAAACTGAGACAGGTCCAGTGTTTGAAGGTTCCCAGTGTCCTGACTGATTAATTCCACACTAATTATTTTCATGGCTTTGCATATGAGTCTGGTCAACTTATGGATTTTTAATTATCTGGGTCTGTGTAAGGTCCTCCCTTATGCATAGGAACGACTGTAGCTGTTCTCCATTCACTTGATGCCAAACATGTACAGAGGCTGAGATTGAACATGTATTGTAAGGGGTGTGGCTAAATTATTCTTCATGCAATTTAAGATGCATCCAGGAATATTGTCAGGACCCGTCAATGCAGTATTTTTATCTTTTGATAGCACTTTTAGGAGTTGGTCTTGTATGATAGCTGGAGACAAGCCAGTTTCAGGTATATCTAGAGGGACAAATGGAGGGGAAAAGAAGGGGAAAGCTGGACCTAAATTTATCAGCCAGTAAGTTCTCTGTATCTTCAATGTCAGAGTAGATAACATCATTCACAATCAGCTCAGAGCACTGTTGTATCGTGCCTTTGAGATAACAAACATAATTAAAAAAATGCCTTTTGATAGTCTTTGGCTTAGGTAGGTATTTTAGCCTCACATTTGGCTTTTGTGTATTTTATTAAGCTCCTGAGTTTTTTAGTTTATTTCCGTGACAAAGATTCTAACATTCTGGAAATTGGTCATCTTACTTTTTATCAAAAAAAATATTTTCATTTTATTATAAAACTTGCTGATATTATGGTTCCACCACGTGGGGTTTTTTTCTGGAGTTTGCCCTGCACCTGTTCCTACAGGATACAGCTGCATTTCTGCAGCTATTTACATGCTGTATAGTACGGTGGTGTACATTTCTGTGTATTCAGGGGAGATAACTTGGTTTGGTGGGGATATGAAGCTTGTCAATGTATCCTTTAGGAGTATGTAGTTTGTCTTAAAGAAATTTCTAAAGGTAACTTGGATGGAAGGGCTGTCTAGTTTCAGTTTTAATTCAAAGGAGACTGCTTTATGGTTAGATCTAATAAGTGTTGAAAATATGCAAGGGATGGTGCAGGATGCTTCTGTACTAGTAAGGACAAGATTCAAGATTTTTAGTCCCCCTAGTGGGTACTCTGATGAATTGTTCCAGGGCATTTCTACTGACAAAATCCAGGAATCTCAGTGCTTGTGCACTAGTGGTGGTGTAGGTTTCCCAGTCTATATTTGGATAGTTTAGATCATCTAGGAAAATGATATTGGGTTTAATAGTGAGTGATTCTAGTTTCTGTAGATAGGCGCTGTGGCTTTCTTTTGTCATGGAGAGAGCTCTATAGCTAATGAATATATGGTACAGGACCTTTCTGATGGCTATCTGGACATGAAGAAGCCCTAGTGCATAATGCTGCTTTATTAGCCTTGACATGAGACTCTTCTGGATGTAGATTGATACACCTCCACCCTTTTTCCCCTCTTATGCAGTAGCTGGTCTAAATGTATGGCAGGCATTATAGCTCCACACATCTGGACTATTCTCTGCTATTTTAAAACATGTCTTGTTAACTACACATATGTCAGTGTCTTCTAGAGTGATAAGAGCTTTAAAGGAGTGGAGTTTCTTGTTTAGGCTTCAAGCATTGATTAGTATTTTTATTTATTTAACATTTGTTTACTGGGAAAGTCCGACTTAGAACAATGCAAATTTTCAGCAGAGGACTAGGGCGAAATGCTCTAGATGCATGTCTTTGTAATATGGGAGGAAACCAGAGTACCTGGAGAACACCCGCATGAACACAGGGAGGACATGCAGACTCCACACAGAAGGCACTCCAACTGAGAATTAAACCAAAGAACCTCTTGCTGGGAGGCGACAACATTACTGCTGCACCACTGCACCATACACCTTCATATTTTCCTTTGTTTGTTTGTTTTGTTATGTTGGTAGGCTTATCAGGTTGGCATTGCCTAAAAAAAGGCATTATAGGGGTGGACAATGTCTTTGCCAGTAATAGAAACTTAAGCTGGAACCGATGCAGACCATACCAGGTGAAGCAGTGTGGTCTGTTGATCATATCAGGCTGACAAATATTTGACCCCCCCCCCCAAAAAACTAAGCCAATTATTGAAGTCATTTCATTTTTGCTCATATCATGGCATCATCCTTGGAGAAGGTAGAATGCTGCTCAATGTTAAGCTTATACCTGCCTTGGACACATAATCTGAGAACTCCATCATGACTTTCTCCGTATAGTCTAGGGAGGTACAAGTCAAGTCATTGATACTGGCATGAGCTATGACAGAGTCATACTGGTCCTTACTGTTCAAGCACTTGAGTGTATGTATGATCTGAGAGATCCTGGCACCAGACAAGCAACTAACCATCACTCTTTTCCTGCTCAGCCTGGTAACAGGAATATCTGCATTTTTTACAATGGGGTCAGCTATAACAAGAATGTGTAGTTGGGTTGATGCCTGCCTTATGGGCTCCTCATCTGTGACTTTGAGATTCCTTGTGTTATATGAGAAAGTAGGCTTAAATCGCCAAGTTTGTTTTATGCCTGCATTGTATTTTGGAAGTCTTTGAGGTTTAGGCAAGGTAATCTTTAGAACTTCAGCATATGATACATTGTGTGTATTGGGATGGCCTTAGAGAGGTGTAATGTGTGGTGTACTGCTAATGGTTTTGGTGTCTGAGTTTACTGTTTTTGAGATTTTTACTTCCAAGGATATTATATATGTACATCTCTCACACATCGTGTTATGCTGTTTGAGTAATAGATGATCATAAGACAGCATGAGACAGACACCCATTTTAATCAGACTGGCTAGAGTAGTTGTAGGGAAGCACTGGTCCCTTATACCAGCAGGAATGACAATTGGATCAGGGATAGCTATAACTGCTTGGAGTTTGGTTTGAAAATAATGCTTGGGTGGACTTGCAACTGAGTAATTAAATTTCAGTACAAAACAACTAGCCTAAAAACATTCTTCTACCACCAGCAAGAACAAGTAAACTAACTGTAGTAAAAAAAAAAAAAAACATACTAATTTGATATTAAAATCAGTGCACGCAGTATCAGCAGTAACAGTACACTCAGTTTTAAGCAATTTCATCAAAGGTATTTTACCCTTGTGAGTAGTTTAATGACACAGACTTTGAAAAATGATACTTATGTGCTTATTGTCAACAGCCTACAAACAGGGAGGGAAATATGTCAAATTATCTTAAGGGGAAGACAGCAACAGACACACTGGATTTAAGAAAACAACTACAATAGGAAGGGTGGGAGAAAAAAATTAGACCTTTAGCTCTGAGCTGACTGGCCTGGAACTGCCTTAATGCAAAGGCAAGTTGTGAGCAAGCCTGACATACACAGTACATACGAATGAAACTAGGTTTAATAACAGCAGTTTACAGCATAAATGCAGTGCAACTGTGTACTGAAAATGCCACTAATAAAGAATCCAAAGGGTCAACTTGGTCAAATGGAAAAGCCAATGAAGTGTTTCACACCAAACCGTTTATTCAGCATAAAACATCCACATGCTCAGATAATGCTAAAAGGTTAAGCACAGTATTCAAATCATTTGCTTTCATCCCTGACAAAAGTGGGACTTCATCAGAACTACTATCACTCATTAAAAATCCCAAAACATATACGTCGATCAATCAAAATACATAAAATAATTAGAAAATCCCTATCAGCTGATTTGCTACTATTAAAATAAATTAAAGCTGAATGAACTAGTTAATCTAGTGTAAATCAAATACAAAAAGCTAAGAACCAGTTGAAAAGTTAAATACAATATCACATAGGCAAATGAAAAAAGACATTATAAAAACAGCAATAATGGCAATTTTTATGGAAATGTTTTTTACACAACATAAATTACAAAAATGATTTTCATGGTTTTTTTTTGCCATTTTTTTATAATCTCTTAAGACTTATAACATTTTTCTTTTGGAAATATTTACATATCAGATGTGTGTCTTTCCTGTTATAGTCAATATTGAGATTGAGACATTGCTCATTACAAAGCTGTTTATACAAGGGCTGCCAAAGATTCACAAGGATCCGTTGCTACCACCCATTTTTAAGAATATTATTAAAGGCCTGGGAATGAGGGCATCCAGAATGAATGCCAGTGAGGAGGGTGAAGGATGTATAGATATGACTTGTGTGCCTTTATAGGAGCCAGTGCCATTGTTTGGCTCATTCTACTATTCACCATTGGATTATACCTCTTTTTAGTTAGTGAACCTTCTATCCAGCCTGTCTTTACTAGTGTTTGTATTAAAGACCTTAAGTTTTGCTCCAAATAATGAAAAATGTAGGCATTGGTGCTAAAAATGTATACAACATCGCAATATGGGTTAGGCTATTCCAAGTCTGCACATTGTATATGGTACAATGGCACTGTTACTGATAATTTGCATACATTTTTGGCTTGCCCCTTTTTGATAAAGGAGCAGGAAATGGCTAATAATTTACTTATTATATTGTGTCAAAAATGCTAAAATGCACTCCTGACATTTTTTTTTGTCTGATATGCCTGCCCTTTTTTATTTATATGCACTAAATGCTTAAGCCATGTTTTATCTGTGATTGTAAAACACAAGATAAACCAAAAAGATCCGGACTCTAAAGCTGAACCAGGGAATTTATATCAGACTTACAGAAGAGCTGTATCTCAAACCTGGTCAATAAATGACTCCGTTTTTTCAAAGAGTAGGAGGCCACAGTGGTGCAGCGGTTAGCATTGTTGTCTTACAGCAAGAGGTTCTCCTGTTCAATTCTTGGCTGGAGTGTCATCTGTGTGGAGTCTGCATGTCCTCCCCACAGTCATGTGATGTTTAAAGGCATGCAGGTAGGTGTGTGCGTGAATCAGTGTGCCTTCTTTGAAGTTTGGGCTTCGGGCTGGCAACTCAGCACCGTAAAAATCCACTACCAATCATTAGCGGACTGGAGTTCCTCTGTGGTGGTCCTAACCATGAAATGCCAAAAGACTTTGAGTACCCCCCTGTACAAAATCTATACAGTTAGTCAGCTTATCACATCATTAGTACAGATCTGCTACATATTAGGTTTACACTGCATAGTCTGCTGTAGCTCTTTATTTTAGTCTGTTCCACTGATGTAGTTCGTAGATTAATGTGCTCATTTTATCAAGTGATCACCATTACTGGTCTACTAAGGTTATAGGTTGAGGAGTTTGCAATTTTTGCTTTATATGTCATAAATTCATCTGAATGTACAGTTCATGTCACTTCACATTTTAGTGCTAACAGACACCATTACAGATCAAAAATGTTACTTGTTTTTCTTTCACTTTACTCATTTTCATAATTATTACATTTGTACAATTTGTTTTGCTTTTCTATATAAATTATTTGACTGAAAAAATAATAAAACTTTACCAGGGTTGCTTAGCCAGTTGCTACAGTTTGGCCCCAACTCTTTCAAAACCTCCCAAAATCTGCATCATCTAGCTGCTTAATAACTTTTTAAGCCTTTCAGACAGCATATGGCAAGTATTAATTAGTATTGTATGCAATTAACCACACTGTCCATGTGATCTTTACCTCTCAGCAAGAACTTTGTTGATTCCTCACTAAAAAGATGTTGAATGTAGTTCTAAGCCCTGATAGAATAAATATCATAAAATAGCCACAGTCTGCAACTCCTTCACCTTATAGCAATTAGTTTGGAACCTGTAAGAATGCAATCCTTCCCACTTTTAAATACTGAAGAGCTGTTCTCACTTCAGATGCACATTCATTCTCTCCAAAAAGCAGACATGCCTGACTTAGTACAATAGTTTATTGCACTGCAGCACCCTATCTAGTCTTAAAAAAATCATCTCCACTCTGTAAATATTCAACCACCCAAGTAAAACATTCCCCTATTTTTATTTAATTTCCAATTGATTAGGTTGTTAACCTCACACATACTTCCAACTTCCAATTTGTGCTTATTATCCTAATTTGGGCTCTACTTGAGAACTATCCATTGTATCAATCCAGATGTTTAACACTGCCATCTTATTCTGTGCCTCATCCTCAGTTACATACTCCTTCCCACTTGCCTGCATATCTTTTTTCTCCTGCTTCATCCTCACTGCCACATTATCTTCTATGTTTTATCAGAGTCATGTTTAATTATCCCTCATCACATCTCGTTTGACATCTTTGTACACTCCAACTTTGTCAAAGTCTACAGAAGAAACTCCTGTGCCATGTTCTGTGTTTGCTCACACCCCTTTCCCCACTATCAGTTTACATTTTCACATGTTGTCTTTTTTTCCATACTATGTTGCTCACCTACCCACACAGTTTAGAATCGCATCTGCAGGGTCCAAAATATCCATTGCCACATCCTGCATCCCTATAGCTCCCTTACATCACCCCATCGCCTAAAAATCCAATTTGCTTGTTTACTCCAGTTCATTTTCAGAAAATGTCTGTTTATTCTTACCATGCTTTCCACTGTAGATATCCAAAAGTCCTTGTTTGTCCACACAGTCTTTCAAAACTTTCTAACACAAAACAGCCTATCTAACTCAGAGTCTACAACTACATTATAGACCTTCTGCCATAGTGCTACTGCTATTTTTACTCAGATCCCTAATACATAAAAAGAAGGCTCTAGAACCTTCCCTGCTATTAGTAGTTAGTCCATATTCTTTCCCAATACCATTGTTACTTTCAAAGTGTTACACTTCACTAGTAAACATTTTTTGTTCCTTTTAATGTCTGCAAATTCCTTCTCGAGTAACACCAAATTTATCTTTTTACCTCTCTTTGCCTTGAAAAGTTTAAAAACCCTTTCTTTAACATATTTTGTCCTGTCACGCATGCAGCTTTGCTTCCTAAAGCATAACCTTCTTCCTCCTTCATTTTACATTTTGATGGGATGATTTTGTACCCACAACCAACCCACTCCAATAAGTAATAATTGAAACATTGGTAATATCCTTTTATTTATGATTCCCCACTTGGCATGGCCTTATCCAAGATTACTTTTGGGGTCCAATCAGAGCCCAGTGTCTGCCCTGCAGGCATTTAGTCATTTCAGGTGCCTGACATAAGCACAAATCAATTACAGCCATGTTCATGTCTAAGTTGAAAAGAAACCCTCATAATTCTATTCCTGTATCTTTAGGCCCAAGTACTACCACAGCTTAACTACCTCATAGCAAACAGCACCTTTATTTCTTTTTCATATTCAGTGACAGCATACTCATTTATAAACTGCCCTCTTTTCCAAGCTCTAGATCCACATTCCTGCAACTGAATACCTCATGGTGCTCAAAAACCTCAGAAGGAAAAGATTCATGTCTCTCAAAAGCATTTAGTCAAGCACCAAGCACATGTCCCCTTTATGGGTCATTCCACATTCTCCAAATCTTAAATAACTACCATCCATTTTCACTGTTTTATTACAGGTGGTTTTGTACTCCATACCTCCTCACTAAATAAGGTTCCCTTACAAGTACACATAGTATTTCACTGAAAACTTCAGGCCGACGTGTGTACTCCTCACACACTCCATCAAGCTCTTCACATCACAGCCTATGCTTAGCACACCCACACCCCTTCATGTATTTCTGAAACTTCATACACTGTGCGTCACCCCCACCCAATTGCCATCTCCTTATAGAGGTCAACCTTCTTAAAGTCTCAAGCACAGCACCCAACACACACACATTAGCATGCATGGGCTTAAACGTATGCCACAGTGCTAATTCCTACGGGTTTGGAGATACTAGCTGATGCCTTCTGTTTTATGACCCCACTCTGTCATACTGGCGTCAAGTAATGTATACTGCACACTGTACAGATTAACAATAGCTCCATACACCAGGTAAACCAGAGTTACTTTACACTGTAGGGATTTCAGCAAAGTAACAAACTGGATATAGAAGTGTAAAGCTTAAAATTCACATTCTGTGTACTAATCAGAATTCAAGTACGAATGTGATAAATCAGTAAGGGACATATCCCCTTAAATCATTTTACCTAATGCAACACTGTATATACCAAATTTATACAGAAGCATCAGATATACTGAAAGTCACACTGTACACCATCCACAGACTATGAAAGCTTTCTAACTAAAGTTCACCAGTCAAGTAAATTCTTACAAACATTGCTAATGCTCACCTGGTGAGGAATTTCATACACACTACTACTACACTATAAGACTGTGGGCATTTATATATCAAAGTATAAAACAAACAACTCTGCAATAATCCCCAAGTGTTTCCTCCCATCAAAGCTGCAGTGATGAATCTCAGACATTAAGTATATATAAATACATAACTTCATTTTGCAAATCCCCATTTTTTATACATTAAGTGCATACAAATACATATTTATTTTGCAAATCCCCATTTTCTTATAGACCATTCTGTTTCCATAAGCCCCTTCCCTTACTTAGCAATTCTAGTCCATAGGTTGATGTTATCTGCATATAGATCTTCAAAAGAGTCCATGTTTATTGTGTTCATTGACTTAAATCAATTTCAAAAAATCACACAGGACCCCATTTGGGACTAAACATCTACATTCCAAAGATCACACACAACACACTCTAACACATAATAGTACTAATGAAGCAGTATCTGGCTAAAGGATATTATGTGTCTAGTACTCTAGTTCACCTGAACTTATATTGTGCAATACTATAATTGCAAGTCGATTGAAAAGGATAAAGTTACCTGAACATCAGTCCATCAAAGAAGAATTTACTATATATATATATATATATATATATATATATATATATATGTATTTATAGGTTTGCTTGTAAGTCCTGAAAGCTCATAATCTTGAAAGTTCAAAATACTGAATTCATAATATTGAAAAAACAAAGTACACCAACATTTACAAATAATAAAACATATTACTCTTCTTCAACTATTAGCAGGGGGCAAGTCCTAATGCCACCCCACCCCTACTTGAATATATGAACTCCAAGATCACACTCCACAGAAGAAAATGGCAAACATTGAATTACATGCTTCATGAGTGCCTGTTGCAACCTTAGTCATGTTCCCTTTTAATTTGCTATACAACAACATAACTCATCTTAGTGTAGTAAAGTGCAATCTTGGAGATGATATATTTGAGTAGCAGAGGGGGCAGGGGGGGTTTGCCCCCCCTGCTAATAGTTGGAGTAAACTAATATACATTGTGTTTTATTTGTTTTTCTGTGTACTTCTGCTGGAGTATAGTAAGTGTTAGTATCCTGTAGTTTTTCTACAGTATTATGAAATTCAGTATTTTGAGATTTCAGTATTTTGAACTTTCAAGATTTGGGCTTCAGTATTTTGAATTTAAGATTATGAGCTTTCACGATTTAGAAGCAGATACACACACACACACACACACACACACACACACACACACACACACACACACATATATATATATATATATATATATATATATATATATATAGGCGACAACCAGTATTCAAGGCACTTAACAGGGATTCACCCCCTCCCCAATGTTGTGCGACCCTGGAGTTGATATATATATATATATATATATATATATATATATATATAGATAGATAGATAGGGGGGGCACAACCCCCCACATTGGGAGGTGTGGTGGGTGAAGCCCCCCCCCCATCTATTTCCATTTAAAACATGAAAATACAACAAAAACTACACATTTTAAATGAAAATAGGTGGGGAGCTTTGCCCCCATAACCCCCCAATGTGGGGGGCTGTGCCCCCCACACCCCCTCAACTATATATATCAACTCCAGGGTCACACAATATTGGGGAGGGGGCAAATCCCAGGTTTTTGCCTTGAATACTGGTTGTCGACCAAATGAGCTGTCGACCAAATGAATGTTGATCAAATGGTCTGTCGATCTTATGAAATCGACCCATATAAATATATATATATATATATATATAAATAACAATTCCATCAAATTTTCAAAAAAAGTCCATCAAAGAAGAATTTACTTGCAGATGACTATTCAAAGTATATGTAAATGGGTCTGGGATTATTCACTGAAGGCATATTTCACTGAAAGTCAAATGACTGTGCCCAAATCACTGAAATCTCAATTCACTGAAAACACAATTCACTGAAACACATTTCACTGAAAGTTATATATGGCCTTATCTCCACTGTAGTATTTTCCTGGAGTTAGTATATATAGTAAGGGGGGAGTGGGGACTATATAGCCCCCCCCACGTAGTTTGGATATATATTATGTTCAGAAAAGAGTAATTTAATGTAACTGCAAGTATCCATGTATATAGTTCAAAGTATTTAAAATAGGTGGGGTCTACCCTCTACTATATATACTAACTCCAGGGTTGCACTACAGTGGGAAAAAGGCCATATATAACTTTCAGTGAAATGTGTTTCAGTGAATTGTATTTTCAGTGACTTGAGCTTTCAGTGATGAACTTTCAGTGATTTGGGCACAGTCATTTGACTTTCAGTGAAATGTGGCTTCAGTGAATAATCCCAGACCCATTTACATATTCTTTGAAAAGTTTTCAGTGAATTGTGCACTTTCAGTGAATACTCCTAGACCCATGTGTTGTGTGTGTGTGTGTGTGTGTGTGTGTGTGTGTGTGTGTGTGTGTGTGTGTGTGTGTGTGTGTGTGTGTGTGTATGTATGTATGTAAATATATATATATATATATATATATATATATATATATATATATATATATATATATATATATATATATATATATATATATAAAGGGTGGTGAAAGTGGCAGAGAGAATTATCAGGTCCATGCTATCATCTATCTAGGACTTGCAGACTTGCACTCTGCTCAGTGCCTCAGTAGAGCCATGAAGCTAGTCAAGGAATGCACTCACCCTGCTCATGGTCTGTTCTCATGATTGTCTTCAGGCAGGAGATACCGTAGCTTGAGTTGCAAAACCACCAGATTTAATAGAAGTTATTTTTCCACAAGCCATCTGACTTTTGAACTCCAGTAATAACATGCACCAATCTAGTCATGGAGGTTTGGAGTTACAATGCTGAATTAATTCACAAACATATGCAATAACTCTATGAAAGTACGATTTGTTTTTTTGAAAGATAGATCATTCCTGCTCAACCTGGTCAACTTCTTTGAATCAGTCACCAGAGCTGAAGGTAAGGTGGTTCATACAGCCTACTTCAATCTGGCCAAGGCCTTTAATACCATTCCACACTCAGGAATTATTGATAAACTTGGCAAACTAGGCATCAACCCCTATATCATTAGTTGGGTTGCAAATTGGCTCATAGATAGAACCCACAGTGTGAAAGTAGTGGACTCCAAGTCAGATTGCCAACCAGTCACAAGTGGAGTCCCACAGGGATTGGTCCTGGGTCCTCTCCTTTTTGGCATCTACTTCTCAGAAGTCCAGGCCAACATGGAGGGACTCTGGCTGACCAAATTCACAGACAACTGCAAGCTGGGAGCCATTATTAACTCCCAAGTGATGCAGATATCCTACAGAAAGGCCTCACTGAGACCAACGACTGGTGTTGAAACCATGGCCTTTAGTTTAATGCCAAAAAATGCCTTATCATCCCCTTTGGAAAAAACTCAGTTCCCACTAATTACCACATCGATGGGAGCCCACTAAACACTGAAGGCATTATAAGAGATCTACGGACACAGGTTGACAGCAACCTCTCCTTCGACCACCACATTGCCACTGTGGTCAGAAGGTCCTTCTATGTGGCACATCTCATTACCAAGGGTTTTGCATCCAGGAAAAAAGAAGTCACCATTTCTCTTTACTCTTTCCTTATTAGACCAGTCATAGAGCATAATGCCACATTTGGCATGTACCTCACTAGACACCTGCAACAGCTGGAGAGGCCACAAAAGTACCTCATGAAGAGGATCCTAGGCCTTAAACACATGTCCTACATGGACAGACTCAAAAACACCAGCTATTCTCTGTCTCATATTGTCTATTAAGAGGCGACCTCTGCTTGACTATCAAAGCCATGTCTGACCCAGCTGTTAGAAATGCTAAATCTAAAGAAATCCCAATCACTATGCACCACACGCTCCAGAGACCTCAACCTCATTACCACAGTCAAAAGAACATGCTGGAGGGACAGGTTCATAACTCAGACACTGCCCATGCTCTGGAATAGACTTCCCATACATGTCAAGCATAGCACCTCAATAGCCATCTTCAAGAGATATCTTGATGAGTGGATGGGAAATAGAAAGTTCACCCCAGGGATCACTCCAGTGGCTCTACTTGATAGAGGCACTGGGAACTAACCATGGGCAGCACAATGCCAGTATAGTTCTATGGCTAGGCTTGTAAAGGCCCCAGGGCCATTAGCCTAGTACACACCTATGAACCTATGTGCAATATTAACTATGTCAAGTAAACATTCTGGGCAATATGCCAAGTTAGCATTCCATGCAATTTTAAATCTGTCTGATTCTGATCTGTGCAGTATATTATCTGTGCAAAATTTTGGGTACTGATGAAGACATGTAAGTGGAATAGTCTTGGTGCATGTCATCATACTTGTTACTGCACTGCATAAATGTTTTACTGTTGCTATTGTTGGATTAGCTTTAGTATATGTGTTATTGTAGTATTAATATTATCAGTATATGTTGTATCCACATTGAGTTCGAAGCAACAGAATTTCATTCAGTTGCACTGTTGTGCGGTCTGAATGACAATAAAGTTTACTTTGACTTTTGACTTTAAAAAAGTTGTGTTCTGTAGATCTGTTGAATCCTTTCCATGTTCAGTTAGCACAGGGGATTAAGGCTTGAGCTACTGATAGTTGCTTCTTGCACCCAAGGTGCAGGGTTGGATTTCTTAAACCTTTATTTGTCTACTATGTGACTCTGAGCATGTCATTAATCAGGCAGTGCTCCATAGTCGCCCCTGCAAAGCAGTTTACATGGTTACCAAATGTATAAAATAAAAAATAAAAATACTGGATTGTCATAAATTCAGAATGAGCCCCCCTGCACCAGTACAAGTGTGCCTTCTCCCAGGAAGCTGAAAAATATCTCTTCTCTTCTTTAGAACTAAGCCATATGAAATCACAACTCACCAGACTTTCTTCAGTGGGACAGGACAGATGATCATATACCCAGCAGCAGGAAGGCATAATAACACAGAAACATAGATAATTTACATGGCCTTTACCTGCCCCCCCACATGTACTCCTATGTGCAGAACCAGAGTATTGTTACTCAGCCTAGTTTTTTTCATACCACAATGTAGCTACCAATGATTGCCTTTAATGCCATCCTCCTCATAGCTCTAGTATCCTTGTTCTTCGTGTCCAGAAGCTTCTCATGCTGAATCATCACTTTCTTTGATGACCACCTCATTCTGTCTCTTTCTGTGATCTTTTGCAGGTTTTAATATCTATCCTGGATATGGCCTCCCTCTATCATGATGTCTCTTCCCTTTCCCTTATTATGCCATTTAAAATGTGTGCTTGTCTATTGGTCAACAGTTTGGGCTGGATGGCAGAATTTGTCATACCAAACTACAATGTGGAAGACTGTTCATCCATGTTTTCCATGGAATTTGTAATTAGCGTTTGCTCTCATATACCTCCAGTTCCGCTGGGAGCATCTGGCATATTGCTGATGCCCCCTTAAAGGCTCTGTTTCTGTCATGGCATATTGCCTTTAAGATAGCCTGAAAATGACAAACATACTTAGACCCCAAACTGCTACTATATCCAGGCTGCCTCACCACGTGATTCTTACTTTTTATATGTTGCAAATGAGAAATCTTCTGCACAGACATTTTTTCTGAACCTGAAAATAAATCCTTTTCTACTAAATAGCTTTCTTTAGTATCTCAGTTTTAGTTTGCAAAATAAATTCCTTGGGCTGCTGTTATTGCTATTAGATCTTCTGCCCACTCTATGAACCATTTCAACATGCACAACTAAATGAAAGTGTTTCCTTTCTTCTGTTTTATTAATTAATTTCTCTAAGATTAATATGGCATCTTTCTTTTCCACTCGTTCTGTTAACCAGTTATTCACAGATTTTCACAACTGCATGTAAGTATCCACAGGTTTCCAAATGTTTCTGTCTATCACTGTTTCATCTGACTTACTTCCTTTTAAAAACTGATAGCATGTTGGTGAATGACTGCACAATCACTATACAGAATTCATTTACTGTCTTTACTCGTTCGTCATCTGACTTATTATAGGCCCTTAAGCTCAATACCAGCTACAATTCCCTTCAACGTGGACAGAGCTATACCGTGCTTCTGCTATGAACTTGATGTTATCTTCTTTTTCCACTACTTCTGAAATTGCAATGAATTTAAAATAATTTCAAGGTAGCTATTTCTATGTTGCTTCTCTGCATCTCCGTCACTTTTTAACTTTTTCAAGACAATGACCCCAGGTCAGTAAACCATTTTGTTCATGGGCTCAGTTGTACCTTCTTGTAACTTGAAAGCTTCATCTTCTCATTAATAATGACATTGTATAACCATCCACAAAGCAATAACACAATCCCCTTTGCATTTAGTCATGAAACAGATCTCATAAAAATTAAACCCAACTACTTTAAGCAGATGCTTTTTCTATATCCCAATGTCAATGAACTATTTCCCTGGAACAACAATGACATATGATTTGGAGATACTGAATTTTATCCTGTACACTGCTCTTGTACTCATTGGTTGCATAGTCACTTGAGAAAGAAGTATAATATCATGTCTACACAACAAAAAAGAAACCCTTATGCCAAAACTGGATACTATCCACATCTTGGCTGTGACTTACTGTCCTTTCCATGATGGCATGATAGCCATAAACAGGAAGAGGAACAAGACACAGCCTTGATGGACACCTCTGCCTACCTTAAGCATATGTGTCTTCATGTTGATATTATTACAACAGCCCATTGTGTTCTGCTGTGTGTAAATGTGTTCTGCTATGCTTTTACCACTTGACTATATGCAGGACTTTCTAAGTGGTTATCTTCACCACTGTCATTCATGGAGCAATTTTAATAAAATGAACTGTAACCTGTTAGCCATTACCAAGCTAGTAACCAAATCAAGCTCAGTTTGCAGATCCCTAAAGAAATATCATACTTCATTATTTCAAATGAAAACACTGAACATAAAGCAGCAAATAGACATAATTGTTGTAAAGTATATTAAGTGACCTGCACAAAGATGATACCACACTTTTTCAGAGAATCATTATGGTCTTTTAAAACCGATTTCAAGGTAAAAGTAAAGGTTTGTGAAGACTACTGCATCCCATAATCCCCCAATGCAGGACAATGCCTAATCTTAGCCTATAAATATAACAGCTTTAAGATCACACTGACTTTGACAAAATGGCAGTCCTGACATCGACAAAAGTTCTCTTTTATCTGACATTATGCAACCTCGCAATTGTTATATTAAGGTAGCACAACTGACTTACAAACAGAATAAAATATTTGAAATTGCATATACCTACAGCGTTCATATTTCCTGTAACTCAGCAGAATCTTGGCTATTCATATTTCTAATGTAGTGTTTCTACAGGAATGGCATTCAGCTACCTGCATTAAATATTAAAAGCTTTGCTAATGTACAATGCAATAACTATGTATATTCTGTCATTTTGTATTACTGAAGCATAATGTCTAGTTGTTATAAGGCTACCAAGACTGGCATCTCTTACCTTCCCAGTGAAAGATACTTTGCTGCTTTTATTCATATTGTGAGTGTAAAGGATGAGCAAGTAGTGAGAACCATTATGGACCTCTGAATCAACCAATATTCTTATCTCTGGTGCAGTTCTCAATGTTATCTGCCAATGTTTTATCACATAACCACATGGCTATCTAGCTGGTATTGAGAAATGTAAGTATGAAGTGCTTTTTGTGGTTTGGAAAGTAAAACTAACTATGATAATGTGTAGAACAATGTGAATTATTGTTTAAACAAGTGATTCATTAAAGAACTAGCTGAGTACCTGAACATTATTATATACAATTTTGCCATCCATAACAGTGTGGCATATACTCACAGCACACAGGGGGGAGAGTGGCCTAATGGTTATGGTGTTTACATTACAAACACAAGGTGCAGGGCTTGAGTCTCACAAGGGATAATTGGCTAGGCTCACAAGGGCAGTTAGCCTAGTACCAACCTATGAACCTATTACAGAGCTCTAGATTATCTTATTGAATGAAAAATATAAGCAAACAAAAGTAGATAAACACAAAGAATCCCCACTGAAAACAGCCCCACACTGACCCAGGCTCTGAAAGCACAGCAATATACCATGATACAGTCACTGTAACGTTTTTTTTTTTTTTTTTTTGCTTATCAGTGAGTTGTCAACATTTCAACTTCTATGGGTGTTTACTATGACTAGTTCTAGAAACTGTATAACATGACATGTGACTTTCTATGCTAGACCCTATATATTACTTCACTCTATCAATTAATTATAACATATACTTCGATATTTCAATGACTGAATCTTTTTTAGACTCAAGGACCCAGTTATGGGACATCTAACAAACTATGTTCTTGTCTTCTTGCAATAAGGCCAATATTCCCATAGTATCTATCTGTTTCTCTTTTGCACTGATTAAGAATGTCTGATCATCAAATATTGATTTAAAAGCCTATTCCACCACCTGCCTCACTTGTCATGAAATAAATATATTTTTAATACAGTGGTATAAAGATGTGGTTGCATAAAAATTCAATTATTTCCGGTCCCACATCCATGATCTACAAATACTATAACACTTGTTGCTCTAATTCTTCATTGTTAATGCATTTGAAGTCCTAGATAAGGCCCACTCCTTTTCAACTTATAACAAATAGAATGCAACTTTAGTCAACATAACCCCATCATTTTTTATACATATTTCTTATAAAAGTTATTTTCTTTGCATAGTACTCTTTCTAAATTATCAATATCACTAATTAAAAGGCAGAGCAATATTTAATTATTGGCATTACAAGCGATGCTTGCAGTGAGATAAATATTGGGGGGGATTCAGTAATCCTCCGTGTAAGACTAAGTCTTACATGGAAATGGCAGCCTAAGAGTATGATGTCAGCGTGCCATGCATATTCATGAGGGCGTGCTGACTCAACTCTAAGGCTAACATGGACCATGTAGGAGTGCAGGGGGCGTGTCAGACTGCCGAGCAGTCCAAATATCCACGCCCCCTGCAAGTGCCTAAATCTGCAAATATCAGCAGATATGAGCGAGTCCGCGTAAATGTGTATACCCCCAACACTACACTCACCCACATTCAAAACCCCTGTACAATTAAATAAAATGTAAAAATATTATTTTTTTATTATTCCTGATATAGCTGCCCGTATTTGCGCGTGTGTGCACGGGTGTGCCCATTGCTTAGCTGCAGATAGCAGGTTAGACATCGAAGAGGATAATAAACCACTTGTATGCAAATTAAGCCAAATAGCAATAGTGTAGTAATAGAGCCTTCGCACAAAGAGGAGGCATTCCTGGTTCGAGTCCCACCACTCCCCGTTTCCATTTTCTGTAGGAAATCTGTGCATAAAAATAATTCCTGACATTTACCTTTTAAATTTTATTAAAATGCATTGAAATGACCTATGTAGTAGTGAACGATGTTTAAAATATATATAAGAAGGTGAAACGGTCATGCATACTAATGAATGCATAAGTAACCTATCTTAAGCAATGTGAAGCAGTGTTAAGCAACGTTTACCAGTATTAAGCACATTTAAGAACAATTGCCCATAGCTAAGCACAGCTTTAACTAGCGCAATGACTTTGTGTGTAGCTGCGCATTATGCCAACTCGCGCAAACAAAAATGTTTGCGTGGAGCTGCGCACCGCACCGACTAGTGCAACATCAGTCAACGTAGAGCAACATTGAGCAATGTTGGGCAAAGTAGAGCAAAGTCGGCTAAACATAGCCACACCTCCTAGCCGGTCAGGCCAGTAGTAAAATAAAAAGCAATGACAGGCTTCGAACCCGGGATACTGTGCACCATAATCACAGTACTGCACCACTAAGCCATGACAGCTTTTGCTGTTCATGCACTGTCAACATACATATACATATTAATGAAAGTTTACTCAGTGCTAAGCAGGTGTGCACTCAGCTGAGAATTTTCAAAACCAGCCAATCACAAATAAGTGTGGGAAATGAGGCATATTTAAGCCCCATAGGTGGGAATAATCACCATAACTGGTTGTAGCTCCCATCTGCAGTCAGAATGGCCGGTGCTGGAGAGAGCTCTCATTTCCGAGTGCAATGGTGGGGCATTGAGGAGTCAAAACTGATGGTTTGGCTCCTCGTCCATCAGCATGATGCAAGACTCCTGCAGGGCCAGTTCCAAGGCACAGAGTACAAAGCAGAAGCTTGGAACAGTCTAGGAAATGATCTCACCAGTGCCACAGGCATCCCTCGGACTGGTGAGCAGGTCAGACACCACCATGCAGATCTGAAGAGATGGAAGCAGGACCAACTGAACCAATGGATACAGGAGGCCCATGGAAATGACAATACCCCACAACAGAGTAGGTAGCCATGGAATGGAGTATGTAAGAATTGCTATTGTAGTCTATATAATGGACAGATATGTCTCAATATCCCTTCATTTACTTCACAGCTGCAGGTGTCTGTGCCGCAAATCAGCAAGCCTATGCAGATAGGCTGCTAAGGCTGCACCACCAGGCAGGTTAGTAATTATTCTGCATGTATTGTTATATAAAATAAGTGAGAGAGCCTGAAAAAAAGTGTTGTAGCCCAATAATAAAGGCATAATATGCCCTGAATAATTTCTCTGCATGTGCTGTTATATAAAATAAGTGAGAGAGCCTGATAAAGAGTGTTGTAACCCATTAATAAAGGTATAATAAGTCCTGAATAATTTCTCTGCATGTACTGTTATATAAAATAAGTGATAGAGCCTGAAAAAGAGTGTTGTAACCCATTAATAAAGGTATAATACATCTTGAATAAGTCTTCTGCATGCACTGTAATATCAAATAAATGAGAGAGCCTCTAGGAAAGTGTGTAATGTAATTAATAAAGGTATAATTCCTGGAGTGTGTCCGTGTCACTTACTTTGAAATGTTGTTGTACTCTTGCATTATATAAATAGTACTGTTGTATTAAGTGCTGTCAACATATAAAGTGGATGAAGGGAGTGCCAGCAGCTGTGAAGCATATATACAGTCTTCAACTGTTGGTTAATGGCTGGCATGCATAGGTAAAACTGGCACACAACTAGCTTGTTAATGTGTTCCCAAGAAATGTCAGTGTGCTGCTAGAAATGTAGGGGGCTGTAGAAATATAACTGATAATGTCACTTGAACACATCCAGATATGCAGATATATAAATATAAAAAAATATATATAAATACATAGCCGTAACATCTGCATCCTGGGCAGTTTGTATGTCAGATACAGGTCAGGTATATAAGGAACTAGCCAAACCCATTTTACAACGTAATGGACTTTGCCTAGTGTAATAATACATGTAGGGGATATACACCTGCAGTTAATAGGAATGTAGTGTAAACCATAAGTTCATATAAGATGTTAATGGAGGTATCTTTTTACAACCTACTGTATGTGCATAAACAATGCAATTCCACACCTCAATGGGTATGTCTAACCTCAAAACATTTGTTGGGACATATGTCCTATTGGTTTATAAATATCTGCATTTACTTTGATGCATGTGCCCTGTTCAAATACCATAATCTTGGTGGCCTGTTGCCACCAATCAATCCTGCATGCTGTTGGAATGTCCTCTGTTGTTCTATATATGCATGTGTTATGCTTGCTGTTCAACTGTTGGAACTCTGGTGTGTTGGGTTAATGGGAATATTACTGCCTGCTGTTACAACTAATTTGGAATGCTGTTGGCTGTTACCAACCCATATTGTCATTAAAACTCCTAAACACAGAATGTATGGGAAGGCTGGTCCCAGCAGACCCACCTGTCCCACCTCAGCTGGCAATGACACCAGGCACCAGCAGGTCCGGTGCCCAGCCTGGGACCTCCTCCTCCATTGGCTCTGTGCCACCTTCAGGTGGAAGCGCTGCAGGGGATGGGGCTCATCCCCCCTGTACAAGCATGGCCGGAGGAGGGCCACCTATCACCCGCTGAAAGGTTCAGGCTGTGGTGTGTAGGGAGATCCAGTGTTCAGTTGCTGATCCTCTATGCCAGCTCGAGGCGAGAGTGGCGTGACTTACGGGTGAGCCTGCCCCTCCTACGCAGCCCCCAGCACAGCCACCCTCTAGGCTGTGAAGGTGCAGTGGTGACTGCCCATGGGTGGGGATCTCAGTTCCACTATTGCCATCTGTGGGCTCATGGGCTTGCGATTTCCAAACATCCTTCCCTGTCAATGGTGTTCAACCACCCTATGTGTCATATTCTGCCCCTGTATGCATCTTGTTTGTCTTATCTGTCTACCTCCCTAACCTACCTCCCCAAAATATACCTACTTCCCCTACCCCACATTCCACTCTCACCTGGAAAAAAAAATGGGCAATCTGCTCCCAAAAACAATTATGCCCCATACATAGCTTCCATTTTGCACACATGTCTGCTGGACAGATAAACTGAAATTTAATTGGCAGTACAACATACTTTGTTGTCCTCACCCCTCTCTCAGGGGTTGAAGGTTTCAAATTTCCCTCCAAATTCCTAGTATATGCACAGCTGTTGCTGTTAAAGAAATGGGCAGCTATGGACCTTCCCTACACCCGTCCTACACATTCCTATCTGTTTTCCCTACTGTCTTACCCTCTTTTTACCCCTTTTTCACCACTTTCCTATCTCCCCATTTTCATTTCTTTCAAAGAAATTAGCGCGGGGGTTAGCGGGACTAAGTACTTTTAAGCAGTAGTTAGAGGGTTTGCGCGAGTGTGCGCATGTGTGCGCTTAGCTAAGTTAAGTATTGCTAAGCGTCGTGCAAACCCACGCAAACCCGCTTACAATAATTTAAAAGTGCCTTAGTCAACCTGTATGTGAGGGCCCTTGTTCTGCTCAGCAGCAAAATAAAACACCACTATCAGTCTCGAACCTCAGACCTTGAACACACTAAACTGCATGAAGTACCACTAAGCCACAGTAGATATATAGCAGGTTGTTGCTGAAATATATATATCATGCATCAGAATGAGTGAATGTAAAGGAAAGATAGGAATGCCATAACATAAAACCTGTTCTGTGGAACTTTAGAAGTTGTTGTGGAATTGCATTGCATGACTGTGATAACAGAACCAGCCATTCTAGCAGTAAATAATGTTACAGCAGCACTTTACAACCCCCACTCAGTATCAAAGCAGGACAATCCCCACCCAAACGTACAAAATACCTGTGTGTTCAGGGTCCAGCAAGGACGTAGGTAAGCATACTCAGTACTGGATTTGTCCAGTTTTCATGAGCATCATGTGATAATGTCAACAAAATAAAAAGCACAGACTGTGCAGAAGTGAGTACATTAATATCCACAGTATAGCAGTTCCCAAACTGTTCATGTGGCAAATGAAAACATCTCAATAACTACGTATGTATGGCAGCTAATTGTATAAGTAGAAAAGAAACTACATACTCCCATGTATCTTGTGTTAGCATTTGTATGGGTGAGTTCAATTCTACACTGTCAACTGTGCACTGGAAGTGGCAACATTCAGGTCTGAGTACAACATTCAAATCACTGGCTATACCCCTAGCTTCAGATATAAGAAGTATACCAACCTTCTGACTTACACTATGGTGTCCACAGCAAATAAGCATGGGCCCCACTTTGGAAAGTTGAAAGGCCTACACATACCTGACCTAGCAATTTATAGCATTGGGTTGCTATGACAGTGAGTACTGCAATTACCACACAGCAGGCTGCATGCAGTTACCAAATGGTGGCCACCAATTGGTGCAGAGGCCGTCACATGCACATGTGCAGATACCTATAAATACAGGCTGTACTTGCTGTCCACACATGCAATCATTTCATTGCAGCCACGGAGAGGTAGAGAGAGAGAGACACACACAGAGACACACACAGACACAGACAGACAGACACCGACAACAACAGCAACAGCAAAAAAAAAAAATCGAGATATAAAAAAATATATATATATAAAAAAAATTATGTATAAATAAAAAAAAATATTACTCCACACACAGAACTTACAAATACAAACGCATACAAAGGAAAGGTATGTAACAGATATGTATTTACTGGCATGTAGTAGATGTTTTGAAGAGTACTCTACATACTTTGAATCATCCATATGTGGCAGCAGTACGTATCTATGCACAGATGCCCTGCATAACTACTGCCATGGAGAAATCACTGTGTAGCTGTGTGCAGTGGGATATGACTGTGACATATGTAGTTCAGCATTAAATGTCAAACATCTGATCCATGTTATCTGTGTTCTGTACAGTAGTGTGTACAATGGCTGTTTGGGGGAGTAGTGCATACAGTTATATAAACATGGATGTGACAGAGTAACAAATGCATGAAAGTCATATTAACGTGTAGCTTAGCATTGGCAACAGCTGTACCAGGCTAGTATGCTAATCTAGCATTTGCAGCTATATATACACCCTCTAATATTACTGTGTGCTCACAGGTGACACCTGTTCATGTTGCAGCAAGGCCCAACAGGTCAGCCATGAGGTCCACGGCCTTACAACAGTGTGGACCTTGTGTGTGTATGGCACACACATACGGAGAGATCTGTCTGTGTCAGATATATTAGCATCTGTACATGTGCATAGAGCAAGGGACATACTGCAACTGTTTGTGAAGGGGGGACCTATATATGTTGTTGAACGTTGTTATGTGCATATTTCTATGTAGGTTGTAGCATGTGGCAAACAAGACAGCATACAGTGCTGGTATATGACATGTGGTGGTTAAACGCTGTGGGTATGATTTGTCAGGTTTGCAGTGTTGCAGCCAGTGAGGCCTGCTAAAGCTACATGTGCTAAGAACACCTTCAAAGCATTCCACACAACACTGTGCAATATTATTACATAACAGTATACTTCGCAACATTCGCATAATTGATATTCCCACCATGAAAGGTGGACCGTATATGTGCCTATATATATATCTATATGTACACCAATGGTTGTTTATATTTATGTGTGTATCTCTCTCTCTATATATATATATATGTATATATATATATATATATATATATATACATATACATATATATGTGTATATATATATATATATATATATATATATATATATAGAGAGAGAGAGAGAGAGACAGGGTCATGTTTACTGCAACAGATGCCTGGTGACAAAGCCATGGACTCAAGCTCAATGTTGAAACTGCATTGGCATCCCTTCTGGCAAAAACTCCCTACCCATGAACTACCACATAGGTGGTAGTCTACTTAACACCAAAAGTGTGATAAGAGACCATGGGACACAGGTAGACAGTAGTCACCCCTTTGATAATCACAGTGCCACACTAGTCATGTAATCTGTCTACCTGGCACACCTCATCACAAAAGGTGTGTCATCCAGGGAAATATAGGTCAGTGTTCCCCACTACTCATCACACATAAAGCCCATTATAGAGTACAATGCCCCTTGTGGTATGTACCTCACAAGACATCTATAGCAACTGGAAATGGCACAGACATAACTCACAAATAGTAATACCAGCCTCAAACAGATGCCCTATGCAGACCATCTCACAAACCCACAACTAGACTGTGTTGCATACCGCCTACCCAGAGGTGACCTCTGCCTAACATACTAAGCTATGTCAAACCCAGAGCTGTTGGACATGCTGCACGTAAACAGATCACAATCTCTACAAGCTACATGCTTTAGGGACACAAACCTTTTGACCACAATAAACAGCACATGCTGGAGGGATAGATTCCTATCTCAGAGCCATCCCATACTCTGGAACAAACCAACTATCCATAGCAAACAAAGCTCCTAATTAGCAGTCATCATAAATAATCCTGATGATTGTATGGGAGATAGTGAATACACCCAGGCAATCACCTCTGTGTCTCTGCTTGACAGGGCCATGTGAAATGTAATGACCTGTGTGTCAAAGGCCAGGGTAGCGTATGGCTAGGCTTCTATAGGCCCTAGGGCCAATAGCCTCTTACCTACCTATGAAGTGATACACACCCACATGTACTTGTTGCAATAATTGCTATGTGAGGTAGACTGAGTGTGATGGTGAATGTGTTGGTGAATGTGCCAGAGGTGAGGTAGACTGAGTGTGATGGTGAATGTGTTGGTGAATGTGTCAGAGTTCTGTTTATGTGTGATAGCTTAGTGGGAAACTATTTCTGCCATGGTATTATGTGTCCTAGCTGTGATCCCAGCAAAAGATGTGTATACAATTGCTAGGCTGAAAAAGCAGTATGCCATACGGTCTGACATAGTCCCTTGTTGTCGACTGGGGTGCCCATTGTAGGCTAAAGCAGTACATGTATGCTTATTGAGTGTTACTGCTGGTGAATCCAACTCCTGTATGAACTATAGTACTACCTGAAGCTGTATGCCTAAACAGCACAGTATGGTGTACATCCACATTTATTGGAACCACTGTTTCATGTGTTCCCTGTAGTCCTCACAGATTGCATACCTCAGGCATAAGGTCTCATAACTACTGACACACAGTACTGTAAGGTGCACAGGTAAAGGTCTCCTGGGTTGCCATACCTATGTGTCTGGTATGTATGTCTGATATGTGTGTGTATGCCTGTACCATGACCTCGGTCATATGGGTGTTACAGGATATAACTGCATATCTAGCAACATGTATAGTCTAGTACAGCAGTATGCCACCTATATTCACGAATGTGCACATATGTTAGGCAGGGGTCTGCCATCAATGACTAGTGTGGTATACTGTCAACAACTAGTGTGGTATACTGGTAATACTGTCACTGGACTTTACAATCTTTGCAATGGATTACACTTTTCATGATGCATTAGCATGATATAAACCTCCTGTGGCTAGGTTGTGCACTGTGTAGCATACAGTATGCCATGTACTCTTGTATAGCATTACATACTGTTGTAACTTTGTTGCTGTGCAAAACATGGTTTGATATATAGAGTGTGCCAGGCACTGTCAGGTAGTTGTGGGTTGAGAAATGATATGTGGTGTTGAAAGTGTGTATCTTCTGACAGCCAATAGGTTGCTATATATGGCAGTTAAGTGATATCTGTACTTTAGAAAGTTACGTGTGCCACATGAATTGCTCACACATGTTGTTTCATTGTCTTCCAGGGTTATGTCCCACCATCGTAATCCTGCCTATAGCACGGCGGAGGAAGAAGTTATCACAGCCTGCCTGATGCAGCAGTATGCCCTGCTGTTCTCCAGAACCAGCCAGGACCAGCATGAGCGGACTGCGCTGTGGCAAGAGCTTGTCCTTAGGGTAAATGACATAGGCATGCATAATTGGACATATGAGCAGCTACGCCATCACTGCAGTGATTTAATTAGACATGTCTGGCAGCGTGCATCTGATATCTGCAGACAATAGCTTGCTACAGGTGGGGGGTAGCCATCCATCCCCCCCTCACCAGATTAGAGGATGTGCTCCTGAGCCAGGTGGCTCCTGGCCAACAACAACCCCAACAACTAACATGTGTCATCATGGAGGCCGGAGCCACCCAGCAAGTTGACATGGAGCATGCAGGTAACATGGCATAGCTGTAGACTACTGTTACCTCTATTGTTAGAGCATGCTTATGTGAGATGTGTATTGTGTAGTTAGATTATGTGGTGCCTAGTGTTGTGCAATAGTAATAATTAGGAATACAATCTGTAGGCCTGTGACTGTCAACCGTTGTACTACTGTACGATTGCAAACACACAGTAGCAATGCCACAGTTGTTGCCACTGACAAAGTGTCTCATGTCCTTGTAGTTCCCTCTGGTGTGACAGCAAGGCAGCCGACCCATCCTGGTGAGTGTGTTCTACCTTTATTATTGCTAATTAAATATGCATGTCATAGGTGAGGTGTAGGCCATGTACACGTAACACACATACGCATAATGCATGCTGTGCATGTTTGCTGTGAGACTATGCACATCCTAGTAATGTGGGTAGCTGCCTAAAACACATACAATACACAGAGCATCCCACACAATTGTGGCAACACTGAAGTGGACATTGGATAGGAAGAGTCTATACACATGCACACAATATACACAACTTTGTCATACGCAGTACACGTTAACATGCTACACATGGCACATTCAGATGCCCGCTGTAAGTTCACACTACAGTATCCTACACATCATCCACACAGCACACATAATATACCTGAGGGGTAGATGCCTCACATGTGGCTGTGTGACACTTTTCGAAACATAACACATTCATGGTAGGGAATGACCCCTATTGTGCACCTTACAAACCCATGTAACAACTGGCTGTGAAATGGTGAATGTAGCCATGGTACTGCAATTCCGATACAGCATGGTATGTGCCAGTCTGGCACACATTATTAGCCTTGAGTGACCACATGATGCTGCATGATGATTGCTCATGGTAGTATACCCCATCCAGTTACAGTGACCACAGTACTACACATAGCATTACCTACTATGTACCTCAATGTTGTGTGTGTGTGCAAACATAGGCACCTATACTCAATATGCATAGCAATCACCATTTGTACAAAGTGACACATATATGTCTTGTAATGCTATTGAGTGTATAGGTCACATGACACACACTGTGTCTGTGTGATGTTTAATGTTGCGGGTGTGTTGTAGCATGCTATGTCATGTCTGGCACTGGCATGTCCACAATATGTCTTACACTCAACCTAACCACTGTACAATGGCCATGTTGAGCAATGGCATTCCATCAGGTAAACATGCACCACTTGTCCTGTGTGTATACATAGCATGCATGTGCTAATCCTGTGTCCACAATTATCTGCTGAAGACACAGACACTCTAATCAGACATGGATATCTATGTGACACACAGATACACATCCAGCCATGGTATGTATACCTATGAGAGATGGTGCCCAGGACATTGTAGAGCTTTTAATACTTGCACAGCACTGTTGTGTCCATGTGCACAGTGCATTCCAGGGTGAGGCCAATCACTGAACAACAACGCACATGCATCAAAGACATGTATAGTGTTATTGGCAAGGGCTGTCAACACCCGCACTGCATGCTGTTGGGAAACACATGTCCTGCATGCTGACACATGTGATATAACTGTTTGCCTTGTGATACTGTACCCCACCATCACCCGCTATTGAGTATGTTCTGGATTGCTGGTGGTGTGTGTGTGTGTGTGTGTGTGTGTGTGTGTGTGTGTGTGTGTGTGTGTGTGTGTGTGTGTGTGTGCGTTTTAGTGAGGAGTGCATTTATGTGCATGTGTGCCAACATCATGTACAGGTCGTAAAGTGTGTTTCCTGTCTTCCTCTCACAGGTGCTAACTTTGGGCTGGTTCACTGCAGCAGGGAAACTGATGTCACTGAGCAAAATAGTGATACTGATGATAGGTGTGTTGAGGCACAGGCATATTTGCCAGGGTCTGTCGTTGGGCCACCAATCAACAGTACACAACAGTCCTCCCCATCCATGCATACAGTCATACTGCCAATACATCCATCACCAATGCCCTTAGCTGAGGGGCAGCATACAGTTGGCATTGGCCAAAAGAGTGTGGTATCCATGGCACATGCTTCCCGACACAGCAGCCATACCCAGATGTCTGGAAGGGTACCATATAAGCAGATGTCCAGGAGTTCTCGTAGGAGCACTGCTGCTCATCATGCAACTGGCAGACATGCCACAGGTCTGACAATGTCACACATGTTCCAGGCTGTCATGGAGGCACAGGCACGTATGGAACGGTACACCAGACAGGGACTAAAGGCACAGAGGGCACATAACACCGCTGTCATTGACAGTATCCATGACCTAGCAGGTGCTATCCATAATTAAAGCGAGGTCACTGATAGACATTGGGGAGAGACATTAAATATCCTCTGCAATGTCATGTCCATGTATCAGGACAGTGCGGGATGGTTGAGTCGTCGATGTGGATGTATGCCAGCAACATCAGCAGCTGGCAGTCATCGTGGATGTCCCTCAAGCCACAGCCGCTCCCATAGTGCCAGTATCAGCCCCAGCAATGTTGGGGGTGGGCTGTCCATAGAACGTCCTAGAAGACCATGTGCACATGGCTCTGGACAGTCCCAGCAGGGACCTCTGTCCAGTGTACATCCATCCACCTCTAGGGATAGTACCCAGTCTGGCTTAGTACCTGATAGTGTCAGTAGTTCCCCTGCCAGGCACAGGTACCATATCCGTGGCCAGAGATGGTGATCTGTAAAGCCTCACAGGTACAGTCTGTGGCTGTCCCACAAATACCCATATATGGCAGCCACATGATGGAACTGTGTGCATGTAGACACACACATACTACCAGACCCTAGGGCTAACACATACCCACACACATTACATCAACATTGGCCCATACCAGTATTCTTGCCCCTCACACACACACACACACACACACACACACACACACACACACACACACACACACACACACATGTCGATTGGATGGCTCACTGTAGGCCTCTGGCAAACCAACAACACACCCTGTGCATATGATGAAATCTGTGCCCACCTCCTGTCATCTGTAACATCGATGCAGGAACAGGCTACCATGGTGCTGATGCACAGGGTGTCTTTATAGCAGTATAGCAATGTTAGCATGTTGTCAGCAGTAGAGTGTAATGATATGCTTGAAGGTGTAGCTGAGCAGGCATTATGCATTAAAGCTATGATTGTCATTGTAGTGTTGTGGGCTAACACATACCCACACACATTACATCAACATTGGCCCATACCAGTATTCTTGCCCCCCCCACACACACACACACACACACACACACACACACACACACACACACACACACACACATACATGTCGACTGGATGGCTCACTGTAGGCCTCTGGCAAACCAACAACACACCCTGTGCATATGATGAAACCTGTGCCACCTCCTGTCATCTGTAACATCGATGCAGGAACAGGCTACCATGGTGCTGATGCACAGGGTGTCTTTATAGCAGTATAGCAATGTTAGCATGTTGTCAGCAGTAGAGTGTAATGATATGCTTAAAGGTGTAGCTGAGCAGGCATGATGCATTAAAGCTATGATTGTCATTGTAGTGTTGTTTACACCGGTGTTAGTTCCAATTGTGTATTGTCCGGCCACGTGCCACTTTGCTGATGTGTGCAGTATTGGCAGCATGTGTTAGAGAGTGGACAGTATGTGTGGGATGTGTGTAGCACAGATTTGCAGGTGTACAGTTGTGAACATGGTGGAGGTGCACAGTCTGCATGTACGTACATAGTGGACACATGGGCAGGGTGACATGCTCTGTATTACACAGTAACACTCCATAGTTTCTATTGGTGGCCAGCATGCATTGTACTACACACATTTCGGAACCTGACTACATGTGTGTATGACATGGTTTGACACTGTGCTGTGGGTGTTACTGTTACTATCTGTCATGGTTTTGCATTCTGGTGGTATACATCACTTCAACAGCCTGACCATAACCAAACGTTAGATGATGTCTTGACAACAAACACACAGATGTAGGACACACAGCAACATTTGGATCCTTCAGGTACTATACTATGCCAGTAACCACTGGTATTCACCTGCACCCATTACTGACACCACTCCTGATTGGCATATAGCTCTTTTAGGTACAAGCAATCACAGAAGGGATATGTCTGTCCATGCCTGATAATGCATACTGTGGCCTATAATGCATTCTCCAGATGACACACACATCCTGCACAAGGGTATCATACAGACAGATGCCTGTTGTCAAACCCATGCTGTAAAGCTATAAGCCAAACTAAGCATAGTCATCCACCTTTAAGGAACATATTATCCCCGCAGTACCACATAGGTAGTAGCCACCAACATGATGAACAGGTACCGATGTGTACATGCAACCAAGTGTTACGTCATCTCTCCTTTGTTAATCACATTTCCAAAGGTATTTTGAAATCCCTCGGTGGATCACATAAGCAATAAGGGGTCTGCATGCATATCCACAAAGGTTGTTGTACACCTGTTATGAATAGTCATCATTGACAGACTTTGCTGCGTTTGAACAGGTCTGACATATACCTCGGCCATAAACCCTCACTTACACATTCCAATAGGAACCGTAATGAGTTTGTGTGACACAGATGACCTAGGCCAGGGATCACTGCAGTGGTTGGCCTTGTCACAAGCATACAGATGTGACCTAAGGTCTGGGAAGCAGCAGCACAGTCTGGCAAAGATGACAGCTGTGTTCTTGGAGAAAGCAGGGTTCCCACACATGCAATAACTGAGGCAACATGTACGTATATGTATTTGCCACACAGCTAGCTCACATGTGCAATGCATACTGATATGTCATACAGTAGTAAAAGCAAAACCCACCACACATTGACCAACAGTGTCACACACATACTCACCAAATGCAGGATTCAAACCTCTACCTAACTACTTCATGATACCAGAGGAGTACGCATTATCTCAATGTGCTATACATATTACTGGGAGTTGTTTTTTCCACAGGTATATTTGTAGGATGGTGACATCATCAGACTTGACAAAAGTTAGTTTACCACTTTTAAGGTGTTTTACTACTCTCCTAAAAGGTTGCCCTTTCCCAAGGAAACCACACGCAAAAACACAGTCCTCCAGTGCAGGATTCAAACCCCTACCTAACTACTGCATGATACTAGAGAAGTATGCATTAACTTGATGCACTATACACATTACTGGGAGTATTTTTTTCCACAGGTACATTTGTAGGATGGTGACATCATCAGACTTGACGAAGGTTAGTTTACTGCTTTTAAGGTGTTTTACTACTCTCCTAAAAGGCTGCTCTTTCTTAAGGAAACCACACACAGCTGTCCAGTGCAGGATTCAAACCCCTACCAAAATTACTTCATAACATTAGAGGAGTATACATTAACACAATATACTACACACATTATTGGCTGCTCTCTTTTCCACAGGTATATTTGTAGGATGGTGACATCATCAGACTTGACAAAGGTTAGTTTACCACTTTTAAGGTGTTTTACTACTCTCCTAAAAGGTTGCGCCTTCTCAAGGAGACCACATATAAACACACACAGTTGTCCAGTGCAGGCTTCAAACCCTTACCTAACTACTTCATGATACTAGAGAAGTACGCATTAACACAACACACTATACACATTACTGGGTGCGCTTTTTTCCACAGGTATATTTGTAGGATGGTGACATCATCAGACTTGACAAAGGTTAGTTTACCGCTTTTAAGGTGTTTTACTACTCTCCTAAAAAGGTTGCTCTTTCCCAAGGAGACCACACACAGCTGCCCAGTGCAGGTTTCAAACCACTACCTAACTACTTCATGATACTTGAAAAGTACACATTAGCTCAACGCGCTATACACATCACTGGGTGCTCTTTTTTCCACAGGTATATTTGTAGGATGGTGACATCATCAGACGACAAAGATCAGTTTACCACTTTTAATGTGTTTTACTACTCTCGTAAAAGGTTGCTTATTCCCAAGGAGACCACACACAGTTGTCAAGTGCAGGATTCAAACCCCTACCTAACTACTTTATGATACTACAGGAGTACGCATTTATATGCCGTGCTATACACATTACAGAGAATTGTCTTTTCCACAGGTATATTTGTAGGATGGTGACATCATCAGACTATACAAAGTGAATTACATTAGGTGACATTAGATGGGCTACATTGAAGGAATGTCTAAACACTTTGGCCATGTGATCATCAAAGGGGAGTTTACTATCTACCTGTGTCCCCAGGGCCATAATGACTTTCTCTGTACATACTGGATTACCACCTATGTGGTAATTTGTATGCACTTTGTTTTACCCAAAGAGGATGACTATGCATTATTTGCCATTCAGCTTGAGGGCATTGTTTTTACACCAGGTATCTGTCTCTGTAAGACACTTTTGGAAGATGTCTGTGTCAGCCATACAGTCAATTATGGACCACAGTTACCATTCATCTGCAAACCTGTTCAGCTATACACCTCCCATGCTTTCCTGTACCTCTGATCAGTATCTACTGAACAGGTGGGGTCCCAGGACCAAGACCTGTGGGATGCCATTTGTGACTGGCTTAGAGTTGAACATGGCACCCGCAACTCTGAACATGTGTGTTGGATCTGTGAGCCACTTGGTCACCCATCCTGTGTCATAGCTGTTAATGTTCAAGCTGGTACACTTGTCCATGATGACAGAGTAGGGAATGGTGTATTAAGTCCTTTGTGAGGTCCAGGTGGGCTGTGTGGACTACTTTCACCTCCATCTATGTCCTTGGTAAATGTTTTAAATAAGTCAACTAGGTTTGTGAGCCAGGATCTGCCTTTAACAAGGCGAAGTTGTGTAGAGTCCAGTGTCTGGAGGTGTCCAATATCTCAGTTTATGGGTTCCATGACAATTTGCTCAATAGCTCTGTAGACCCGGCTGAGTAGACATATTGGGCAATGTTTTCTAGGTTCTGTTTTGGCACACCCTTTGTGGAGCTGAATGACTGTTAGTGTATGCCATTCTTTGGGTACATAGCCTGTGGTATGCTTGAGTCTGGACAGTGAATATAGGTGAGGGTGTAGTTCCTTATGGGTCTAGTGCCAAACGCAGCCTGGGACACCATCCAGTCACATTGATGCTATGTTCTTAGCTTTGGTGAGGGCTGTCTTTACCTGCATGTCCATGACGTCTGGGTCTCTGCATCCTTCTGTGATGGACACAGGCCCTTTTGGGGGTAATGGGGGGGAGTTTACACTGAACCTGTCCCCCTGGATGTAGGCAATGAAAGTTGGTTTGGTGTATTTCTTTCCTTTTTTCAGTAGCTGATAGCATATTTGGAAGTTGACACCTACATGTCTGGTATAGCTACCGAAGGCTTTGTGGCTGTTATTCTTACATTCCTTGGCTATTTGTCTTTGGAAACTGTCCTTGGATTATTTTATGAGCGATCATTGTTTCTTCCTGATAATGATCAGTGATGCCTTTCCTTTAGTGAAGTTGGGTCTATCATGTGTTTGTTTCCTCCTTCTGTTGTCTAGCTTATTTATGGACAACAACCACCTGATTGTTGTCCTATTTTTGGAGGAGTGCATCTTGGTTTTATTTGTGATGTCTCATTCCATGCATCCCTGTAGATGCTCATATGATGCACTTCTAAATGATTCTGCAGATTGTATACCATTATCCTATAGCAAGAGGTCTTTGGAACGTTCCATTTTGGTCTTAGGAAGTGTGCAGTTTGCTTTTGCAAATGTCTTCACAGTGGTTTCATTGACTGGGTGGGGGGGGGTGTGGATGTCCAGTGTGATTACTTAATGATCTGATATTACCAGCGAGGGGTTTATCTCTGTTGTGGAACACTGGTACCCATGTTGGTGATGATCATGTCCAGTATGTTGTCACCTCTAGTGGGTGTGGTGACCAGCTGTTCCAGGGTGTTAGAGTTTTTAAACTCTAGGAAACATTGGGCAAAGCATGTTGTACACGAGTAATTCCCCCACTCAATGTTTGGGTAGTTGTAATCTCCTCATATAATGGTGTTTGATAGGACCTTTATATTTTCCACTGTTCTCCTGAATACTTAGTGAGGTTCCTGAGACAAGGTACATGATCTGTAACAGGCTACAATCTGATGGGCAGCTTTGCCCAATGTTAGTTGCACTTGCATGATCTCCAAGGCCTCATGCTGTGCCACTAAGCTGAAGGTGTGGATATCAATAAGGTAATTGGGTACACCCCTTCCTTTTGTATTTCACTCGTGGTTTTGGGTCTGAAGGTTAGATGGATTGTGAGTGTTTTACGTGGAGCATATCCAACAGCTCTGTGTTTGACAAACTTTTGTATGTTAGGCAGTGAACACCTCTGAGTAGGCGATATGCAAGGGAGTAAGGATGGAGCATTTTGCGATGGTCTGTGTATGGCATGTATTTCAGGTTGCTAATGCTCTTTGTGAGGTATTGCTGCAGGCTTTCCAGTTGTTGTAGTTGTCTTGTGAGGTACATAGCAACAGTGGTGTTGTACTCTATTATACTTCTAGTGAGTGGTGAGTAGAGGGGAACAATGTTCTCTTCTATTCTGCATGAGACACATTTTGTGATGAGGTGTGCCACATAGGAGGGTTTCCTGACTAATGTGGGAATGTGATTATCACAGTTGTATCCACTGTCCACCTGTGACCCAGGGTCTCTTGTCACACTTTCAGTGTGAAGTATACTACCACCTATGTTGTAGTTCTTGGCTAAAGAGTTTTTTAAGAAAGGGGATGATAATGCACCTTTTGGCATTGAGCTAGGGCACATGGCTTTGACAACAGCCATCTCTCTCAGTGAGGCCCTTTTGTAGGATGTCCACATCTTTAGTGTTTACAATTATGGCTCCTAGTTTGCAGTCCTCTGGAACTTCAGTAGCCACATACCTTCCATGTTAATGTTTACTTCAGGGAAGTAGATACTACACAGCCTGGGAAGTTATGTAGTTCCATGGCTGCTGTGATACTGGCTTTGGAGAGTGTTTTTTACCTGTGCAGCCATGATGACAGCAACTTTGCAGTCTTCCATTATAGAGATGTGCTCTTTCATGGGTGAGAGGGGGGGTAAAGTTAACACTGATCCTATCTGCCAGGATGTTGGCAATATCAGTTGGCTCTGTACATTTAGTGCCATTGAGCTGTAACTCAGAACAGATCTGAGTGTAACCATGACATGGACCTGTCTGTTGGGCAGAGATCTCCTGAGTAGACAGTATGCAACAGAGTACACATTGGGTTACATTCAGTCTTGTTGCATGGGGCAACTATTTGAAGCCAGTAATCCTCTTGTTAAGGTACTTCTTTGGTCTTTCTAGCTGCTGAACTTGCCTAGTCAGATTCATCGCAAGTGTGTTGTGGTACTCTCTGACAGGTCTGATGACTGCTGAGTAGTGGCAACCTCCTTTGACCCACATGCACAGACCTTGGCAGTTTGTCTGAACACATAGCATGATTTTCCGACCACTTTGCGAATGTGTTTCTGGAAGTAGAGATGACTATCCACATTTGTCCATAGATTCTTTATTATCACATCTGTATTTAGCCTGTGTGAGCATGCCCAGTATGACCTTTCAGTGTGATGCTGAATGAAATCCACTACATTTGTTGGAGTGGATGAGCATGCACAGTATACACATTTATACTATATGTGTATGGTAAATCAAGTTTTATTTTTACAGCAGGGCTCACCTTTGTGCCTGCAGGGCTTCCATGAGACACTTTGCATAGACTTATCAACATTTCTACATACAGGGGGGACAGCTATTCTTTGTACATTTCTACCCGTGGACACACCGGATTGTTACTGTGGGTGTACATAGGGTGTGGGTTTCACCTGACACTTATACACATTTGCTATGCCTGCACTGCTATGTACAGGACATCATTTCAGTCTGTACTGTTGCCTATCATACTGGCTTGAGGCATACTACTGTACAACAGATCTTGGCATCCAATGTCATGTATATTAGCTTGCAACTTCATAGCCTATACAACCCACATCACACCGCCTGGCCTGATGTTCTCTGTCTGCATAGGTGTGTGGGGGAGGTTACACATTTGCCTTTTTAGGGGCATGATACAGCATTTCTTTGTGTTTGCATTAGTGTACAATTCTCCTGCTGTGTGTGTGCCACTGAAATGCTATCATGGCTTAGTGGTTCAGTACTGTGACTATAGTGCACAGTATCCTGGGTTCAAACCCTATCCCTGCTTTTTATTTTCATGCTGGCCAGACCAGACTGCTTAAGGAACAATGAAGCAGATATGAGCATGTTTAACTGACTTTGCTCAACTTTCCCTGACCTTGCCCAACATTGCACGAGCAATTTTGTTTACATATACTAGATATTGGTAAAAGCTGCTTAGCACTGCTTTATATTGCTTAAAACATGGCAATCATGCCTCAGGTGGTGCTGCAGGGCTGCCTATGTTGGATGCACATACTACACTCCCTATACATGTTTGGAAGCAGGTAGTGTCAAGTTAGACATCCCTTTTATTTTATGTGCGAGTCAGAGAGAGGTATCATTTCAAGGGTTCCTACTGAGCCAGTGTATGTGCTATGCGTTGCCTCTTTGCCAAGGACAAAGCATACTGGGCACACCTCCTTCTGACTACTGGGGCAGGCTCAGGTTGTTCCTCCTCCGAGTCTCGCTGTGCCTGTGCAGGCCTTGGCAATGGTGGGGGGCTGTTTGGCCCTGCCCCATGCTGTACCTGCTGCAGCTGTTTTCACAGGATCATATTGTGCAGCATGGCACATACCATGACAGTTTGGGTGCATGTAGTTGGTGAGTACTGCAAGGCTCCACTAGATGTGTCTAGGCACCGGAACCGTGACTTGAGCATCCCAAACACACGCTCGATTACATGTTGTGTTTGTGCGTGTGCCTTATTATGGAGTTCTTATTCAGGTGTGTGTGCATTTCTGATGGGTGTCATCAGCCACGGCTCCAGTGCGTATACAGCATCCCCCACTAGGTGACCATCAGGGATGTCCCCATTGGCAAATGTCTGGTACAGCTGTGACAGATGCCAGATATGGGAATCATGGTAGCTTCCAGGGCAGCCAGCACACATATTCAGTATTATGCCCTGGGCATCACACACGACCTGGCAATTGATGGAGTGGAGACCCTTGCGGTTGATATAGGCCCTACCCTGCTCACCAGCTGGTGCTTTGATGTGTATGTGTGTGCAGTCAATTGCACCCACTACCTCAGGGTATTCCGCTATTTGCTGGAAGAGATGCATATTGTTGGCCAATACCTCACGGGAATTGGGGAAATATACATGATCACCGACATGTGCTGACATGGCATTAAGGAACTGGTGCAATACCCTGGATGCTGATGCCTGTGAAATCCCCATCATATCACCAGTTGGTCTCTGGAAGGTACCTGTTGCTAGTATTCTAAGGCCAACACATACCTTGGTTTCCATTGGGATGGGTTCCCCTCTGTTGGTTCTGTGTGTGAGGCGTGGCCTGCACATCTCAACAATTTGCTGCAGGAGCTCTCTGTCCACTCTATAGCGCTCCACTATCTCCAGCTCAAGTAGCCCCTGGTAGGTTACAGTGGGTCTGTACACTCTTCTCTGTCTCCTCACTGTGGGTTGCTCAGCAGCATTCGCAATGGCACCACCCTCAGCACCTTGCACATGTTGCCTTATAACAGCAATGGCAGCCCCTAACATTTTTATGTCTCAGTTTAAGCTTTTTAAGTTTTCACTTCTCTTTGTTGACTGCAGTGTTGCAGTGTTTCTGAGAAAAACATGGGGGAATGTTATTTGCAGAGTTTTAAGTGCTGGGCTGGGCTGGGCTAGTATACTGCCTGTGTAATTGGCTGATTCTGATTGATTTCACCTGGCAGCTCTGCTAGTTCTCCTTGGTTAACTCCCTACTACTTCTTTTCCTTCCTTTTCCCTTTCTGTTTCCACAGGGGGCAGCGCCGTGCAAACAAGCGCAACCACGTGCACACGTGTGCACACTGGCTTACACAGGCTTATATGGGTGCACACGCTCACACACAGCCTTACACAAGCTTACACAGGCTTAGGTGGATGCACATTCATGTATACAGGCTTAGACAGCCTTACACAGGCTTACACGGGTACACACATGCACACACAGGCTTAGATGGGTTTACACGCGCTCACACGAGCGCACACAGTGTAAGCAGCTTTGCAAGAAACTTTAGTGATAGCCACGGCATACACCTTTGGTTTCTGGGTTTCAGTTTAGACAACATGCCTCTTCTAGACCTGAGTAATTCACAGCAAACACATGCCACTCTGCTCCAATAAGCTTACAGTCTTTTTGATACATACCCCCTCATGATGTCACCCATCTTCTGCTCTGTTACTCCCCTTATCCTACTCTTGCTCCCTAGGGACATGGTTCACATAGCAGGAAAAATTGGGCTTCACTATCCTTATACTCATTTGCATAGGATTGCCTACTAATGCTTGGTTACATCTCTCAGACTGAGTTTCCCCCCTTAGCAACCACTACTCAGTAGCCTAGTTGTCTTCAGACTGCCATCCACTTGCATGGCAGATGAATATTTTGAATTAAATCCCTATTTGCGGCTTTTATTTTTTGTTTTTCTAGTTTTTAGTGCGCCGCACGTTTGCGTGGTGCTGCGCTACGCTTAAACATAGGAGATCGAGGAAAAAAATATATTTTTTATTATTTTGCAACAGATAAAAATGCCAATGGCCATATATTTGGCCATTGGCATGCTTCCTCAACTGGATGCATCCTTTATTTGGAGCTGTCATGGCTCCATTTTGCTATTGCAGAACGGTACTCAGTTGCCAATCGAGTACATTTCTGCAAATAACACTACTCTTACTCAGACAGGTTAGTGTTTCCTGGATGGCAAATTTACCTCATTTGCATAGCTTTCAGCAGCAAATGAGGTAATTTGCATAAACTAACACTGTCCGTGCAAGAGTTGTTTTAGGAGCTCCCTTGCACACCCCTGCCGGCTGTTCCTGGATCGCTCGGCAGACATGTTGGCTGGATGGAGTCTTACTCTACTCTTAGACTCCATGCAAGCCTTCGTGAATCCAGCCCATTGTGTCTTTCATGGAAGTTAACTGTCCTTAATAAAGTATTCCACATTAGAAATCATTTTACTTCCTCATTAGAAAACATTTTCTATTTACAAAGTTTATATTGGTTACAAACAACCAAAGAGATACAAGGCCTAAACAATATGTCATACATGGACCAACTCAGAGTTCTGTCACTATACTCAGTATCCTACAGACAGCTAAGAGGTGACCTGAATCTGCCACACAAGGCATCATCTGACACAATACTGGTGCACATCAGCAAGTTAAATGTCATTAAAAATACTTGGTCTTCTTCTGCATCATAAGCAGAATGATTTGGAGGGACCATTATATTTCACATAGGATACTGTTGCTTTGGAACAAACTCCCCATCCACATTAAATAAAGATCTGTGTCCATATTCAAGCACAACTTGGATCTATAGATGGGTATTAAAAATTTTAACACAGGACTGCCCATGTACTACTAATGGACAGAGGCAGCTCCTCAGTGCTTTATCCCATACATGGGTCTTCTCAAGTTATCTATGGTATGATTCCAATTATTTTCACTTGCAGTATAATATTATTTTTGACCAGGGGATGGGTAAGACCAATCTAATACCAAAGTGGATAGATTATTTCAAGCACCAGAAGGGGAAACTGGTTTGGCCTAACTAATCTGCAAAGGCAGCTAGCCTAGTACTTACCTATAAACCAGAATCAAATGTATTAGCCAACACTCATGAATCCTTCAATTTGTTGCTATCTGTTAACATATTTCTGATAATGGCATATTAATATTGTCTGTCTGTCTGACATAGATGTAATACAAAACAATTCTTACTGTTACATTGTATGCCTGTAAACATAATTTATCACAGTACTTTTCCAATAATTCCTGGCACCATAGTATTGTCATCCTGGCAACCAATTTTCAATATTTGGAATTTCTTAGGCCAGCGAATTTCTCAACATGGCATCGCTATCATACATATTTTAGACAGTGTGGGTTTCAGAAAACAACCCTGTTGTTTATTAAGAACAGTTTTGACATATTATCTCTGATCTATACACATGCTTCTTCTACTACTTAACTAACATTAGATTCAGTTTAAAATATATATGTTCATATCCCAAATTGTCATTATCTGTACGATTGTCAAATATAGAACAGAATCAAAAGCCTTGTCATAATCTTAATATATGAAGTTAGTGGTTGTGCTGTTATATTATCTGTCTGGACAATAACTGTCATGGATGAAGTCCCCTGATTCAGTTATAGTGGGGGAAATCAGCTTCATTAGTATTCTATCAAATACTTTACCCAATATACAGGTCAGACTTATTGGCCTATAAGTACCCATCTCAAGTGCACCTCCACATTTAAATATTAGTCTACTGTGTTTGCAAATTTTAGGAATAAAGCCACTTTCTAATAATTTTTGAAAAACATGCATTACTTCTGATCTACCCTAGAAAATAACCCTTTAGCCAATAAGAGCCAGTGGTACAGTTACCCTTTTATTTTCAGGCGTTATGCACTTGGCAGTGACTGGACAATTGCCAGAGTGTGTACCAACAGGAAAGGTTTCATTTTTTGGGTATATGCTGTGTGTGTAGCGTAATATTATGCAAATCATTAACAACTGCACATACATTTGTTAACTAGACTACATTCATGTGAAATGAAGGAAACTATTACAGTATAAAATTTAGTCATGCATTTAGCACATGCTAAACATTAAACACTTGAAGATGTGTATTAATGGGTTTGTTAAAGAGGTAATAGATACAGTGATTAGTAATTAGAAATTCAAAGAAACAGAAGTGAGGGAAGGAACTCTGTATTTAAGAGGTGGACTTTTCATTAGTTTCAGAGACAATTCTATATGGCCATTATAAGGCTTATAGTAGAAGTATAGAGGTGGGGTGATAAGCGGTGTTGCAGACCTATATACATGGCTTGGATATGCTAGCAAAATTATTCAGATATTTGTTTTTTTTTTTCTTCCATTGTAGGTGTTCTACTTGCTGCCTTGCCCTGGACATCATCAAAATCACCAAAATTCTTTTGTCTACCTCTTGCATGTCTTGTCTTTTTCCACTAATTACTAACATCATCAGCCTCATGTTGCTATGTAAATGCATTGGTTTTATCTATTTGCATGTCTCTTGGCTGCTCTTCATGCCTGTGCCAATAACCAGGAATACTTCATCTCTGACACATCAACATAACTTGTTTAAATCTCAGTTTGCTTCTCTACAAGTTATCTTCGACCTTGTCTTTGATCTCATCGTAATCCACATCACTAAATTCCCATAACATCACATTTGTCATTGTATTTTTGCTTGACATATTCTAACCATAAGAGAAATTGGTCTCTGCTGGGTAGCAGCCACTACAACTTGGGATCCAAAACTCCTTTAATCGTGGTAGGGCCATATCTTGAATACAAAGCTTTAAAGTTCTATGATCAAAAATCAGGGACAAAGTGAAAAATAATGTGGAAGAAGACAAAAATATTAGTCTAATTCACTTAAAAAATTAATAAAACAAATTTTGAATTGGCATACATCTTCTGAAGAATAAAAAGTATGAAACTCTAATATCTGTCATTATTAAATAACTATAATCCTTACTGATTTATCAGAATTTTCTATATTTTTAGGGAAAGGAGATCATATAATGCAAAATCAGGGATGCTCTGCAAATTTGGGGACAGTGACAATGTCAGGATTCTATATTTCCTGGTATGGTTCAGCTGGGATCAGTTGAAGCCCTCATCGTCCAAGACCTAATCCAACATCACCCTCAGATGATCTTAATCTGTTCTTAAAAGACTAACGTACTCAGTGGGTATAATTGTCTTTTTTGTATTTCTCCTAGTTCATTCCTTAATTCCTCTTCCAGTCTCTCATCCTAATCCCATGATAGAACTGAGGTTGATATACTCTCAGTTCACCAGCCACATTCCCTGTTCCTGCTGTTAAGCATTTACCAGAAGTCCTGACCCTGCATGCTCTCTTTTACCCTTTATGATGTCTCTTGTTTTCGCCTTTCTGACCTTGCCACTGAGGCAGACTGCTACCCTGCCAATATCCTTCATTTCTCTGCTATATTTAAGCATTTTGAGCCCAGGAACCATATATTTCCTACTGTTCTCTTTAACAGTCCATATTTTTGTAATAATGACAACTCTACATCCCCTATTTATCACGGCTTGCAACTCCCTGTCTTCCTGTCAACATTTTTTTATCACACAGAAATACTTCCCAGCCATGTTCAATGCCACCCTTGGTTTTTATTTTTTTTTTTTTCTTTCTGGTATGTTTTGTATCATTCTTTTATTCTCTTTGCTTCCAGAGCATTAACAATACTCTTTTCTATGTTTTTCCCTTACACCTTTGTTTAATATTGCAGTGCTTGAGATATGCCATTTCAACCGAACCTGAGTATCACATTCTCTCCTGTAATAAGGTAGATCCTGATGCTCACAGAAATATGCTCAGCCTTTTGGGTCTCTTTCATTCGTTCTTTCTGCTAGTCACAAGCTCTTCTTCAGTATTTACTGGTATAACTCTGTCCTTTCCCTGCATGCTGGATGTTGATACAGGTAGTATTTCTGAAAATGTTATCTCCAGTCCCATCCTGCCAACTAGCTGTCATTTGCCTAACATTGCTTCTTACCTTGCAACCATTTCCTCTATCAGGTCATCTATATTTACATGTATCACAATATAGCTGCCCTCTCATTTCATAATAACCTTGGTCACCTCTTCCTGATTTGAAACTCTGGGACATGTTTCAGTGCATTCTGGTCTCCCCGTCAGCCATGCCATGTCTTAGTGTCATTAGTAATTCATACATAAATCACAAAAGCAATCATTTTGGTCCCCCACACTAGCTCTTGGCTCTTTCACTTCCTGCCGTATGTCAGTACACCTCATGTCTGCAATCTTTTCCTCTAGGTCCTCCATTTCCAGATATCCCTAGTGTCTTTGCCAGTTGCTTCACTCTCAGTGCTGCGCCTGTTTTTTTTATCATTCATCTGTGTCACATGAATAGATAACACAACCGATTTACTAACCTCATGCTACCTTTTCTAGTTGTGTGGCTATCTCTGATGTTATTATTCTTTCTTCAATTGTCTTTGTTCTGTGTATATTTCTTTCTGTGGTTTAGTGTTATAAACAGGATTATTCACTAATAAGCAATTGTTTCTATTTCCCAGTAAGTGTGACTGAAATTAAGTTCCTAACAGTGTTGCCAAAATATGGTTGTTTATGCATGTTGTATATTAGTAACAGGTTACCTATAACTAGTCTATAAGCAACTGAGTAAAAGTTGTTGGATCCTAGTAATATGTTTTATGAAATATCTTTTTAATCCACACTGTTGAGATGGGTAATAAACAGAGGCCACACACAGTGTTCAATAATGGGTTTTACTCTAGACTCGTACATAGGAAGCACTCATTCATTCTTATCGCATATACTAGGCAAGGTGTCCTTTATAAGTATGTGGAACTCGATTTGTATATTGTCTCAATACATAAGCCCACTATCAACAGTCATCTCGAAGTCATTAATCTTTTCTTCTCTTATGAGTATAAATTATTAACTGCATATAGGTAACAGGATTTGTTTTTGCAGAAAAATAATACTTTTGTTTTTCTTGTATTAAAGTCCACATGATTTCACAGTGACCACAGGTAAAAATCACACAATCATCACTACAATTTAGTTTTATCATTTGGTGCATTCACAGTGGCACAGTGGGCATCATAGTTTCCCCACAGCAAGATATTCTCTGGTTTGATTCTTAACTAGGGTGCTTTCTAAGTGGAGGCTGTATGTGTCCCCTGTATACTCATGGGTTTTCTCCAGGTTTCTTCCCATATTCCAAAGACATGCAATAGAGGGATTGGACACTCTAAATTGGCCAGAGATTTGAGTGTACACATGTGTGTGGTGTGGAAGAACAGTCTTAGCATGGCTAATCACTCAGCAGTGTGAACATTGCCTCTAGCTGATGGTCACTGTGGATGTGACACCCCAATCCTATTTGCAAAAATGAGGAAAAAGAGTTTATGGATGGATGGATTTTCTGTATTCATAAATTACACAATGTTAGTCTTCAGACTTGCTAATTCTTATACCAGTGTTCACTGGAAAGTATAACGTAAAGATAGCAAACATAATTGGTCTAAGAACAAACCTTTGTGGCATCCCACAGTGATTGATATTTCCTCAGAAGTGACCTTCTATATAAATATATATATATATATATATATATATATATATATATATATATATATATATATATATACTCTGAAACATCTATTTCAGAACCGGTTTGCTATCCTCTTTGTAATGTGCTCATTAAACAATTTTTTTAATCAGAAAATGTTTATTTACATCAGCTAAAGTTTGTACAACTCAGTAAAAAGGTATATACAGATATACTGAACATTGTACAATGTGTCTTTACAGTAAGAATAATGTATAATCGCTTATTATCCTTTCTTATTTCCATTTATAATTGATTTTTTGCATTACTTTAATAATCTCACTATGAAAAAATTAATCAAACACCTTTGTGAAATCCAAGTAAATTATGCCCATCTCTACAGCTTACCATAGTAATACATACGTGATCTGAGCCTGGCAGCTCAGGTTTGATGTTACAATGGCTTACAGCCACACCCAATTTAATCCAAATTACATTCAGTATGCTATCTTTTCTTGTTTGTTTATCAGATATCTGAGTATATCTATACTCTGCACTAATTGTAATAACAGAACTCTTACTCATACCTTCATTACTTCAATAGTTGTGAACCATTTGAGTCCTCTTTATCAGATCATAACTCTGCTGAAAACATCTTTCCATATAACAACAAAAAATCCCAGATTGGTTAGGAGGTCTATAAAAAGTATCTCTTCCCATTTCATTTTTTGTAGACTTATATTTACTTCTATAATTTCCATTTTTTTTCATAAAACATAGTAGATGATTTAAAGTAAAGGCTAACATAAACAAAGATGGTGTCCCCTACATACCTGTAGCACCAAGGGTCTGTTAATACTGATGAATTAAGTTTCAGTAAGAATAATATCGCGTGTACCACATTGTGTCACAACTTCCAATTCAGCAAATTTATTTTTCAAGCTCTGAGCATTATTTAGTAACTATCTCAGTCTACTGGAGCCATCATCAGTTTTAATTCTCCTTCTTACTTTTTTTCTTAGTAATAAAAACAGTTATACCATTTTTGTTAGACAAGAATAAAAACGTGTTCCCATTGATGGCTATGATGCAACTTGTCATAAACAAAATTAGTCTGGCAGTTATATCTACCCAGATAGCTACTTCAGATATTGTACTGGTGTAAAAAACCCTTTGTGTAACATCTGTGAACTGCTTAGTCACCTTGAATAATGTCTCACTGTGTTTTAATTCTTAGAAAACATGGAGAAGTGGAGTCAAAGATGGCCGCTGTTCTGTAAGCACTGCTAATCCTTAGCTCCTCTATTCATCTGGAATTAAATCAACCCAGAGAATAAACCAGAGCCTATCCCAACAAAATATTCTGAAATTTCATCTGTAATTAACATCTAAAACAAAACCATCAAGAAGAAAAAACTGATCTATCAATTAAACAACTAATATTGAAGCAGATTCAGTGAAGCAAGAATAAGCAGTGTGCCGGTGAGACATTGAACACTGATTTCTACATAAAAAACTGAGGAGGCCATCTCTACAAAATCTTGAAAGAAGATAAAAGTATGGATACTACCACATCCAAAACTAAATTTTCTGACCTTCTATCTCTGGAGAAAGATATAAACTCAAAGAGACAAAAGATAATAAAACAGCCAGATGCCTCTAAAGCTGGTAACAGAAACAAACCGGATCAACCAGCAAACCTAGAGGATATCAAATCAGCACTACTTCCTATCCAAGAAGAAATCAAAGACCTATCTCTGCAACTACAAACATTTGGGGATGCATTTAAACAAATAATGGACAGAATGGATAAATCTGAAGCTAAAATCATGGAAAATGAGGAGAAAATATCCTTAATAACCAAAAAATCAGATTCTCATGAAGTTGAAATACAAAACATCCAAAAAAAGATAATTTGGAAGCAAGGTCCAGAAGGAATAATATTATAAGAGGCATCCCAGAAACTGTAATGCACAATGATCTGATCCCTTCCATCACACAAATCTTCTCCATTCTTCTCAAAGAACCAGAGAGAGCCCGGCAAATAATAATAGAAAGAACACACAGAGCTCTGAGAGAAGCACAGATATCACACAAACCCAGACCAGTATATGCTAAACTTTTAAACTTCCAAGATGTTAATATAATCCTAATGTCTGCTAAGAAAAATGGTGGATCTCTTACCTAGAACAATAACACAATTTATCTGGCTCAAGACCTTCCCCTTCGAATAAGACAAGCCAGACAGCTTCTTTCTCCTTACTGTAAATTCCTGATTGAAAGGAAAATAAAATTTCAAATGAAGTACCCAAGCTCTTTAATTTTCCACCTAGATGGAGTTAAACATGTAATCTCTGATCATAAAGAAGCCAAAAACACTATTTTTTACAGTGTTTAAAAAAGGTCCCACCCTGGACTGATAAATACACTCACCAGTATGTCCTAGGAGCCTTGGATCGACAGCTGCAAATGTTACGGTAGTCCGAGGTCTGTTACTGTCTTTTGACTCTGAACTGGACCTTATTAGGCCTCTAGGAACAATGTTTTACCTTTTTTTTTCCTTCTGTATCAAGCCACGAGGTGCCAATGCGATAGTCCACAACTCCTTCCACCTCTACTTTTTCCCACGATAGGAACTAAAAGTTCTGGTAACATGGCCGCCAGGTTTCTTTCTAGTTTGACACTTCCAGGACAACAAGGCTGTGAATTTGGTCCCCCTACAAGTGCCTGCATAACTGATTCCCCTCGAACACTGTGTAGATTTGAAAAACACTGTTGTACTTCCAAAGTGAAGTAAAAATCAAAGTGGCAAACAAACGTGATCTCTATCTGCAGATTATCTGGTTCAAGTACTTAATCAGTGAAGACTATAAGACTTTCTTATATGTACATATGCGGTCACTTTCTTGATATCTGCAGAGTTCTTCTATTTCCAAGCATCGCTAACACATGTCAAGATGTTCATTCTTATTGTATAACCCCAGAGAACTCAAAGTAATCATCGCTCTCTCCTAAAATAGGAAAAGAACGAATCGGCAACTTATCAAGATCTTGCCTTAACAGATCACAAAAGCGAGCTTCCGGCTCAGGCAAAGAGTCCCAAAACCAAGTGGTTATCTTTCAAGCTCTCTTATATATACATGACCGATTAAATTGAAGTTAGAAATCTCGATTTAGATATCTACTGTTTGTTGTCTGTCTCATGAATAGTAAGTTCCTTACCTTTATGTAAAGAATGATTGTATACTGGCGTCACAATACACTGTTTGCTGATTTTTAGTTAAAAATAACCTAACTCTATCCTTCTCTTCATGAAAGCACATTTAATAAGAGTTTATATATTTGTAATTACTAACACCATCTCACTATGCACTTCCGCCAAAAGAGAAGTAACCCAAAGTAATGATTTTAAAAAGTGCTGTCTCTGAAATTCAACAAATATGACTGCAATTTGTTAAATAACTCAGCAGTCTACATTTTTCAACATGTGAATTCAGCCCATTAATATTTGAGGATACCTATTTAATATGGGTAGCTTTCTATGTCAGTACTCAGCCTCACATACTTGAATACAAGATGATAAAAAACACTGCTGTTATAAAACCTTAACAATTAAGTGAACATGCATCCCCCTTAGCAACTAAAATAAACGAGATGTGTCAACATTATAAATAAGCAGATCTAGTAAAAATATTCTCCCATCTGATTTTATCTGATACAAGAAGAGACATGCTCACTTGATTAATTATATGTCTATCCTGGTACTTGATGGAAAGCTGTTTTTGGTATTTTTTCACAGTACCTAGAGACCGATTATATACCCCTATATACTCAACCAAAGATACATACTCTAGGGTTAAATAATCATTCTTCCCAACCCACTATAAACTAAAATGAGACACATCACATAACTTTAACCAGTTATATCAATCTGGTGGCCTCAGATAGCCAGTCACCAAATATGATGAACAAGGGGATCAAACATTTTGTTCCTGAGGTCTCTATATAGACCAGCACTATTTAACCTACAAGGATTACACCAGATGTTTTGGGTGTTAAATTTGCAAGCTAAAAAGCGGAGAACAAATCGAAACACCAATACATATCAAGAATTCTCAAAGCTAACACTAGTCATATAAACTTGTATGTATGCATCCATTTTCACCCACTTTCATACCCTGATATTTTGGCACTGATAGTTATATCTACTTTGTTACTTTCTGAATATTCTAGTTACTGGTAAGGAAAGGATGCTGGCCTCTTCCCTTACTCAAAATATTTGTTGTAAATGACCATTTCAGTTGATTTAATTGAAGAAATAATAAGATTAAGCAGACTAAGAATATAAATCAATACTTAATTCTTATAGCTTACAGTTATAAGATCTGTAAATATTGGTTCTAATGTTGACTTTTGAGGTTGATCTCTTCTACTGTTAATCTTCTAGTACATATTACTTTTGATGTTATAACTTCTGTATATCGAAACTTGTTGAGGAAAATAAGGATATATTAGTAGTGCTTTTTAAGTAATCAGTTTGTTAAGCTTTGTCAATGTTAAAACTCATGCAGGCATACTCGTCGTCATCTTTTACTTAAATGTCAAAACTCAATATGTAAATACTATATTGATCTATAGATCTGCAAATTCAATAACTAATTATTCCCTGCTTTATTCCTGGTCCATGGGGGTAGTGGTTAGGCACAGGGATGGGAATAATAAGATGCTTTCTTAGTCTGACCTCATTAAAATCTAAGCTAAAGCTATTATTTCTATACAACACTCAACCCTTACTTTATAGACACATCAATTGCCTCAATGTGGGAATTTGATTTATGGAACATCAAAGGGCTCCAAATCAAAAAGAAAAGAAAACTTTTTTTACACCTCACTTTACAAGCGAAAGCAAATTTCATACTAGTCCAGGAGACTCATCTAACCATTGATCAATGGTCAGAAATTAGAAGTAAAAAATGGATAAGGAAAATTATAGCTTCTGAAGGTAAAACCAACAGTGCAGGGGTAGCTATCATAAGTAAGAAACAATATCAACACAAAATTCTGGAAACCAAAGTTGACAAAGAAGGCAGATGGCGCTATGTAACTCTCTCAACTGCAAATCTTCCTAAACCTATTTTATTACTAAATATATATGACCCTTGTAATAATCAACAATCTTTCTTTACATCATTATACCCTATTCTGAACCAATTCCAAAACCATTATATGATTCTAGGTGGGTATTGGAACACGTACCGAAATCCAGAACAGAACAAGTCAAGCATAACTATACCACATGACAAACAAGCATCACTAGCTTTAAATGAACTTAAACATGATTACAAACTATATGATCCCTTTAAATATGGAGACAATCCAAATAAATCTAGAAAATTTACATTCTACTCCAACTGCCACAAAATGTGGTCGAGAATAGACTTCTTTTTAATGTCCGAAACACCCATTACCTTAGAGCCAAAATTGTTCATACACACTAGATACCTCTCAGACCACTCCAAAATTACTCTAAATATTATTGGAAATCCTAAAAACTCTTTAATAGAAATAGGTTACAATTGGTCCCTGAACCCCAATCTCTTAAACAAAAAAGAGATAATTGATGAAGTTAAATCTATTCTCAAGTCAACCCTCTCAAACATTTTGAATTCTGGAATACCTCTGGATATTGAATGGACAGCAACCAAAGCACAAATTAGGGGAATATTTATTAAAAAAGCAACTTACTATAAAAAAATTCAACTTAAAGAAGAACAGGACTTGGAAACCAAAATACAACTACTTGAACAAGATCTAGTAACTAACTTTAATACTCAGACAGAAACCAAAATCTTGAAACTCCAAAAGGATCTTTACCTTTTACATAACAATAAACTACAATTTTATGAAACTAAAATGCTAGCTAACTATGCTAATGAAGCCCAAACACCTCCTGAGCACTGGCCAGAATTATAAACCAAACAAAATCCACCTCTCAAATATCTGAAATAGTATACCAGAACAAACATTATACTAAAAATGAAGACATTATTAAAACATTCGAGCAAATATATACACAAACATATGGAGAACAAACAACTTTACCCTCAAAGGAGGTTAGATCACGCTTTTTCCAAAATATCAATTTCCTGAAATTAGATTCAAATCAACAAGAAAAATTAAGCAAACTCATCTCTCTTGATGAAATAACCTCAACAATTCATCAAATGAAATCACATAAAGCCCTCAGCCCAGATGGGCTCACTACAGAGTTTTGTAAAACATTTTGCCCCATCCTAGCCCAAATCCTATTTCACATACTGAACTATATAATAAATAATGGAATCAATGATATACATTTTAATCCATCCAAAACTATTTTTATACCTAAAGAAAAAGCAGATCTTAAAAACCCGGATAGCTATAGACCCATATCATTATTAAATATTGACACCAAAATATTAACATCCATACTAGCAAACAGACCGAAAAACATAATGGGTAAAATTATTTCCCCCGAACAGTCGGGTTTTACAACATTTAGGTAAACGAGTGACAATACATTAACACTTAATACGCTAATATCATATGCCAACCAAAGTAATCTAAATTTATATACACTAGTCATTGATGCCCATAAAGCCTTTGACAGAGTAAATTTAGATTTTTTATTTCAAACTTTGCCTTACTTTAGTATACCCCCAAAGGGTTATTAAAATCCTACAAATATTATATAAGAACCTCTATACATATTTATATATTAACAAAACCTGGTCAGATAGGATCTTAAACTCGTCAAGGATGCCCTTTATCTCCCTTACTTTTTAACCTATACCTAGAGCCTCTCTTCCTAAATATAAAACAAAATATGTACCATAACCCCCCAATAATTTACAATACTAAAATCTTCTTATTGGCTTTTGCTGATGATCTAAACATTTATTGTACCACACCAATCTTGGATGTAAACAAAATACTATTCCGCTACTGATCACTTTTCGGTGATATCGAATTACAAATTAAATCTCAAAAAAACTAACATCTTCCCCTTAAAAACCCCTAAATCATTCTCTCTTCTACCACTAATAGGGGAATTAAAAACTGAAAAAACAATTAACTAATTAGGCATCACTTTCTCTACAAACAACAAAGACTTCTATTTAAACAATGTAAAGCAAAAATGGATAGACATCTCACTAGACCTCAATAGATGGAAAAACTTAAAATTACCATTTTTGGCCAAAGTTTCCATAATTAAAATGAATGTCCTACCCAAATTACTATACATTTTCATGACTTCCCAGATAATCATACCCAATAACGTTTTTAAACAAAGGCACACCGATATTGCTAAATTCATCTGGGAACCTAAAAAAACAGAATCTCTTATGACAAACTAACAACCCCTAAAATAAAGGTGGCCTAGACCTCCCAAACATTGAGACATACTACTTAATTATAAATACCAATAGAGTTTTATGAGTAGCTGATTACAACCCTAAGGATAATGCTTGGTACCCAAACTGGATAAGAATATATCATAATCATATCAAAAGTCTGGACATCAACCCCAAAGCATTACCTTTCCTAAATACCATTTCAATGAAATCTTGTAACCTAATACAACCCCTCAAACACTCCATTATACTAACACAAAAACTCTTCAAATCTCTAAACCTTATACAAGCTATAATGACACTACAACCCTTACATAAAAACCCAATCTTAAAATAAATAACCAAACGTTAAACCTAAACCACTTCCCCGCCTACTAAACACAACTATCCAAGACATATTTCCATACTTAAATTGCTCTGTGCAAGAAATAAGGAACCAATTGAACCTTCCCAAATCTTATTTTCTGATCCTTAGACAGATTAATGAACTATGTACCAGTTACCTCCATGGTACTACCATAAACAATGAAGATATAGCAACTTCTAACTTACTCTGGAAGACTATTCTCTCAAAAAAATTACTACACTTTCATACAAAATTATCAGACATTAAATTCCAGGAGTATACCCTTGTTTCTGAATATTGGAGGAAAATCTATCTCCCATTGATAACCAGCAATTGAATCAGGCAATTAACTTAACAATTAAATCCATATCCCTCTAGAAATTGGCCTTTACTCAACTTATGATCTATAACAACGCATATTTCACTCCAGCTACTCTACATAAATTTAACCCTATGAAATCCCCACTCTGCCCACACTGCAAAGACCAAACTGCCGACCTACTCCATCTCTTTTGGAGCTGTAAATGTGTATTTAAACTTTGGAACTCCCTTAAACTCCAATTACAAAAGACAGGCTACCGAATTATCACACTTACTTGTGAATTTACTCTACTACATATTCCTCCAAATAACATCTCTAAAAGACAAGCAATTACCCTAATTAACATTTTTCTCTTAATGAAACTCTATATAGCTACCAATTGGCTTAATTCAACTAATAACTCATGGGAGAACTTCAGATTGATGGTGACTAAACACTTATTAACCCATAAATTAATAATTAATAAAAGGGACAAGAATATTAAATTTAGGATTCTATGGGAAAAAATCTATAATATTATTCTTGCATAACCTACCATAATGTTAATACCTCATTATGACCAGGAGCCTTTACACAACATCTCATATCTTTAACCCCAACAAGTACTTTTCTTTTCCTCTTTAATCCTGTACTTATAATAACTCTTGCAAAACCTCTGATTTTATCAATTTTTGCTATGCTGAATTTTGAAAGCATCTTTGTACATAGTGTAAATAGTATTGTTTTATTGATCAACCTCTTTTCACATTATTCTAAATGTATAACAATTGTTTATTATTCATATGTTTTCCATTTATCTGCTTTTTGTCATTTACTGCTTTGCCTTGATATAAAAATAAATAAAAATTATTGAAAAAAAAACTTAAAAAACATAATTAAAAATCATTTCAATTTTCCATTCCTTACTTCATGAAATATGGATATATTTTCTGTATATAAGGTCGACACATTCGTTTTTCCAACATCTAATTTACCATAGATGAGAATTACAGCATCAAATCTCTTTGAATTTTTAAACAGATGCTCCATAGCAATTTTAATGTCCCAAGCATAAGATTTATATTTACTCTGTCTAGCCTTGGGAGAATATTTTTAACACCTCTTAACAAGGAGTCACATATTACTAGTATCTGAAGGTAATTTCGTAAAACAACAACTTTTTATAAGTGCGGTGTCATTTCTATTAAAAAATGTGTTCAAATCACCCACATTACTTTGTGGGAGGTCACTAATTATTATTTCTGTTGGCTCACCCAAACCCTTTCACCTCCTTTTTTCACCATCTTCCATGTTTCCCCTTCTATACCCCCCCATCATTTTCTCTTTTTCGCCATTTATTTCTTTGTTAGCAACTTCTTTGGACAAGACATTATTCTTTCATACATTGTTTGAGTGATCACAAACTATCCTTTTTCCTGGCATCTATTTTATGTGAAATTTAACATTAGTGTCTTCTCGTTTAATTCCCAACTCTTTGTGTCTGTGCCATTTAAAGAATGTGTGTTTGTACTTCCATATTCTTTGTAATTGTTGCCACAGTGAAAATGTGGTCATGGACATTATGAACTTGTCTACTGTTATCACAGGATAAGCTTGTTTTATTTGATTTAATTTTTTTCTGCATAGCTTCACATTTTGCACATACTACTTTACATAAATTCCATCAATTTCTATTCAATCTATACATTTTACAAACAGTGCACAGGATTAAAAATAATCTTTTCACTTACTCAATGAGGCTTTCTTTCATATTTGTATTTAACATGTTCTACCTTCCCCTTTTATCTATACTTTCAGAAAACTTTAGTTGTACCCTCCTGTCATCACTCTTTCTAATTGCTACAGTTTTACACTATAGATACATAATGGTCTCATTTTTCCTTCTGACGCACAGTCCCTGTCTTCAATATCTCACCTGATGAGATTGTATGGTACCATCTGTAGCTCCCAAATTTTTTGGTAATGCTCCCTTATTTCCCTGACACTTTACATACTCTCATATCCCAAATCTACCTTTCAGGAAAGAAAGGATCCTAAGTATATCACACATCCTTCCCGAACTATTCTTTTTCAGCCTGCTGTTCTGCATTCATGCTGTTCCATTCCTGGACCCCACACTTTTTCCTTTTTACCATTCTTTTTGAGCATGCAGCTAGCTCTTTCTACCTTTCAGTGCCAAGACTATAAATCTATGCTGTGCTGCATTTACACATCAAAGGAACAGGAATCTATTATTCCTGATGTTCCCTTGGAAAGTTCCTTTGGGGGCACACTCTTTAGGATGATGGATTTTTTTAAGTGGGATTGTACTTAGATCTCTGATATCCATAAGATGTACTATGAGTTGTTACAGTTGGACTCACCTAAACCTGTGGCTATTCATCCTGTCTTGGCTGATTTACTGGATGCTTTCTCCAATGCCTCTCATGTGCCTGATTTTCTTCCTCCTGCTCCCAAGAAGCCTGATGGGTTTTATAGGGTTCCTGATGATTGTTGTTATTATACAAATGTCCTGCTGCTGACCCCTCAGTAGTGACTATAGACTCTGATCGGCTGTCTCAATTGCTTCCTTCACCCAAGTTAATGTCTTCTGACATAGACAGCAGAGCTGTGGACAACCTGGGGAAAAAGGTTTGCACTTCTGCTATCCTATCTTTTAGGGCTATTAATTATCAGACCTATATGTCTACGTATGCGTTGGCTCTTCTTTCTCAGACCTGACAACTTATTTCTGATTTTCCTCACTCTGAGGGTAAACCATCTGTTCTTCCTTTCTAGGGCCTTCCTCTCAAGGCATTCATCATTCTATTAACTGTAGTTAGAATGCGCTGGATGCCTCTTCTAGGACTGCTGTTTTTGGTTCAGTTATGAGGAGGTATTCTTGGCTTAGGCTTCAACCTCTACCTGATGATATTAAAGCTAAGTTGATTGATGCTCCTCATGATTCTAAACTTTTGTTTGGGGAAGCTGCTGTTAGTTTAAGTCCCTTCAGGATAAGGGTAAATCCTTATGGGAGTTTAAACATGTGTTTGTTTCTCCTGTACCTAAATTTCAGAGAAACAACCCCACTAAGCCTGCCTTTGTTCATAGGCAATCCCATCCTCCTACTAAGGCTGCTCAATTTTCTGGTACTCCAAAGCCTTCCTTTCTGGAAAAAACAGCCACTGTGTGACTATCCATATTTTCCAAGCTACATTCCTCTTTCTCTTTGCCTTTCTCTTTCTCTTCCAGTTTGGCTTCAGATCAATCAGGATTCTTGGGTTCTTTTGATCCTTTGTCAGGGGTACTTCATGGTGTGAAAATCCCATCCTCCTTTTATGGACATTCTTCAGCTTCCTTAGGAACAACTTCCCTTTTTACCAGAGGTTCTTCAAGATCTCTTGTTTCATGGTACTGTTCAAGAGGTGCCTGTGTATTAAAGAGGGAAAGGGTTCTACTCCAGAATGTATCTAATGCCCAGAAAAGAGGGAACTTAGAAACCTATTTTCAACCCCTGTCATCTAAACACTTCTCTAAACATACCTTTCTTTTGAATGTTGTCCTTTCCGATTCTGTTTCCTCTCTTGCTCCATCAGGCCTATATGATGTCTCTCGATCTCAAGGATGCTTATCTCCATATTCTGATCCATCCTCTTTTCAGGATGTTTTTGAGTTTCTCTGTTTCATTCTGGCATTTTCAGTTCTCTCTTTTGCCCTTTGGCCTTTCGACTGCCCAAGGATGTTCACCAAATGCCTTGCTCCTATGATTGCTTTTTGTAGACTTCAAGGGATCCAAATATTTTGTTACTTGAATGAGCTGTTGATTAAGGCATCCTCACCAGAGACCCCTTTGCAAAAATCTTCATTTTGCCCTATTCCTTCTTCAGAGTCCAGGGTTCACTATAAATTTCAAAAAGTTTTCTCTGACTCCTTGCCAGGATCATATTTTTCTGGGTTGCAGGGTTAGACAGTGCCAATGCTTGCGTTCTTGTCTCCTCCAAAGGCCTTATCTCTCATTTCTTTCTTTCACACTCTTCTTCCTCTGGCTTCCCTTACTGACAGGGAGTTTCTGAGAGTTCTGGGTTTTCTGGCATCCACTATTCCAATCATTCCCCGGTCAAACTTCATATGAGAAAGTTTCAGTGATTTCTGAAGTCAGTGTGGCTTCAACATGCTCATCCTCTAGAATTTGTAGTTTTTCTTCTTCCTTGTCTCAGACAGGAACTTTTCTGGTAGATTCAGCAGTTGTCTTTGAATCCAGGGATCCCTTTACATCCCCCCTTCTCTCTCAGGAATTTTTCACAGATGCCTCAGACTTGGGATGGGAGGTGAATTTGGCTCCCTAAAGGTACAGGGGGTGTGGTTGCTCGTCAGCAGAATGAGCACATCAGTGCCAAAGAGATGAAAGTTCTTCTGCTGGCTCTTCAGGCCTTTCAGTCTCTTTTTTTTTCTCCAGGGCCTCTCAAGGTGTTCACAGACAATATCACAGTGATGTGGTATATCAACAAGCAGGGAGGAACAAGATCTTATCTTTGCCAGTTGGCACTTCTGGTATGTGATCATGCTGTCAAGTGACAAGTGACTCTTCAGGCAGTTTATATTCAGGCAGTTTATATCCCTTCCAGTCAGAACATTGTGGCAGACACTCTGAACAAGTCCTTAACCCAGTCCCACAAATGGATACTTCACAGGGATATGCCTCTAGAAATTTTCACCAGTGTGGTACGCCTCAAGTGGATCTTTTTGCCTCCCATCTGAACAGACAACTTCCTCTGTTTTGTGCCAAAGTCCCAGGTACTCTGGTATGGAAGGTGAATGCCCTCTCATTCTCTTGGAAGGGGATGGTTCTTTATTCATTCCCTCCCTTCTTCTCATTCCCAAATTTCTGTTCAAAATTCAACAGGATGCTCCCAAAATCTTGTTGGTGACTCCCTGTTGGGTGAGACAGCATGGGTTCCCTCTAGCCAGGGGAAGTCATCCCAAGCTACCTCATAGGGTGGATATAATCACACAAGACAAGGGATCTTCTATCCATCCCCACCTGTCCACGCTTCAACTGGCACTGTGGGTGATAGGATATTGATTCCTTATAGACACCATTTTTTCTGAGAACATGCTACAAGTCCTGCAGGAGACCAGGAAACATATGACTAGGAAATGCTACTTATACAAATGGAAGGGGGTTTCTTTTTGGTGTCTCTCTCATAACCTGAATGCACTTACTGTGGATGCTCCTTTGGTTCTGTCTTATTTGTGTGAGTTGCTCAATGCTGGTTTGGCCTATTCTTCTATTCTTCTATTAAGGTCCACCTATCAGCAGTCTCTGCTTGTCTGACTTGTTCTCATCCATTAGCTGCTAGATTTGAGATGATACAATTTCTTAAAGGTATCCTTAATATTAGACCTCTCAGGAAGCCTGTTTCTCCTTCCTGGGATCTTAATTTCTTTTGGAGAAGTTGATTCAGGCTCCTTTTGAGCCATCTGCTTCCTTGCAGCATCGTTCCTGGAAGACTGTTCTTTTGTTACTGCTTACTTCTGCCAGATGGGTGTTTGAGTTACAGGCCCTTATGGCTTGTCCTCCTTTTTTGATTTTTCATGAGGACAGAGTGTCCTTGCACACTATCCCTTCTTTTATGTGAAGGTGGTTAATTAGTTATCACTTAATCAGTCTATTAATCTGCCTACCCCCCATCCACAAACTGACAGTGAGCGGGTGCTTCAGTTACTTGTTTCTCTTCATCCTAGATCTTTTGGACTTGCTGTATCCAAGCAAACTATTTCTTCTTGGATTTCTAAAGCTATTTCCTTTTGTTATTCATTTCATGGCAAGAGCATTCCTTTTTTCAAATAAGGCTCATTCTTCTAGAGCTGTGGCTTCGTCTGGTGCTTTTTTTCAAAGGCTTAAATACTAATTCTATTCTTGAAACAGCTACCTGGACTTCTGTGCATACCTTTACCAAGCACTACAAGTTGGATGGTATCTCTAGAGCTAGGGCTAGTTTTGATAGTTTAGTTCTTTATGTTTTTTATGGGACTCTTCTGCCTCTTTCTCCCCAGGTTTCCTCTTGAGCTTTGGCACTCTCCCATATGTTTAAGAATACTGCAGCAGTGAATGTAAGGACATAGCACATTTGTGTAAAATCTTACCTTAACAGCAGATGTCCTTGCCTTCATTGCTGCAGTATTTGCTTCCACCTTCCATCACCCTAGTTCTTTACCTTCCTGGTTCCATGGACTGGTGTTCCTCCTTGGGCAATCAGTTCTAATTTTGGTAGGTCTGAATGACACCTTTATGTCCTATGTTATCCAAGGAGCGTATGGTGATGTTCAGCATACCTTTTAAATTCAGGAGTCTTTGGTAGACTGGCCAGATGTTGGGCTTCTGCAGCAGGGAACCCCATATGTTTAAGAATACTGGAGCAGTGAAGGCAAGAACATACTGTTATGGTAAGATTTTACACAGCTGTACTTTCCTCACTTATGTAAGTTAACAAACAAATTATACCCAACTAAAAAATGTGCGATGCTGCAGGAGATTAAATCAATGAAAACTTTGAAAGTTATACAGCTGAGCATAACAAAATAAGGGTTCTGCTACCAACAGTGAATGAAATGGATGAAAACCAGAAGTTTTAAAATATAATAATTCAATTTCATGATATGATGCATTCAAACAATTTGACTTTAAAACTCGAGAGAGAGTAACAGAAGATTAAGAATGAGTTAATGGAAACTATCAAACAGTAACAAGGAGAAACACTGGACTACTATATGAATTGACAGTTGTGTAAATCTTATTTAAGAAGTGCTTTTAGGAGCAGTTTTACATTAAATACTATTTCTTGGCAGGACAACTGCAGTGGTGGTGCTGCAGTAGCGTTGACGTCTCACAGTTAGACGTTGCCCGTTGAATTCTCAGTTAGAGTCTTCTGTGTAGTGACATGCTTGAATGGGCGTTCCTTTGTTGAAGGTTGTGCATTAGGCCCAGCAAGCCAGTACGTAAAAATCTACTGCCAATCATTAGCAGACCAGAGTTCCGCTGTGGCGACCCCTAACCAGGAAAAGCCAAAAGACACAAACAAACACAAACAAAACTATTTCTCGGCAGACAGGTTACTTACAGAGCTTAAAACTACACATATGAATACCATATCTATATCTATATCTGTATATATGCAGTGGATCTATAACTCTTCCCCATTTCTGAAACTGTGATGAGCAAATCATGTCAGTACATCCCTTAACCTAAGCCCTGGATGACTGTGATTGTTTTTAAATAATTTTCTGAAGACGACAGCCATAACAAAGCAGAGGCAGTTTAAAACTCTGGATAAAGACATAGCTCAACATTCATTTCTCATAAGCCCAAAAGGATTACGTTTCATTTCCAGTAAGCCTGGAGTGGCACAAAATGAAAGATCTGACTTCACTAAGAGCACTTTTAGTACTGATACTCTGAAACTAAATTTAACTATAAAAGCTCTGTACCTTATGGAAACAACATGCAATGGTATATTTCTGTTACAGAAGGTTTAGTTAAAAATGCTTAGGAAAACAGCCTTAGAGCACATTTTTATGTTCTTTTAATTCCTTTTTTGCAATGTTCAGGATTATTTTCCCTTTCTCTGCAATGACCTTTTCGGTTGGGATAACTAATATTCACTGGAGTGGTATTATAGTGCAGAATATATAGCAAGGAAGAATATGGATCAATTTTAGGAAAAGGATATGCTGTGCAGTAGAGAGTATTATACGATCACAAATTTGCAAGCTAACAAACACTGCAATAAATGCATAACCTGCACAGTACACACAGGCAACCACATGATTCATCAAATAGATAAGTGCAGATTGATAAGATGTTAAAGCATGGAGCCAGAATTTCACACAAACAGCAAGGCAGAAAGAAATCCTTAGCATACATGATAGAAAAACAGCATGAACAAAACTTCTCTCTGTCAAAAAAGTATGGTATCAAAGAGTAGTTTTATGAAAAAGATACAGAAAATAATATTGTTCATTATGTTTGCTTTTGCAAATAGCAGTAAGGATGAGAGACTTGTGACGTTTAAGGTCTTGCAAGAATTCTGAGGAAGAAAACTCCAGACAGCTATAATTGAAGCAATAAGGCAGCTTCCAGGCCCTTTAAGAGAATTGTGCCCCTATATGAGAAACTGAAATCCTGCAAGAACTAAACTTGTGAATGGAAAGCTGTTGTGAGAGGATGAAGCCACCTGCCTGAATGCAAAATTCAGTTAAAAGGCTGAGCCTTATAATTACTGAATTGTTTGCAAATCAGTTGAAGACGTTATTGAACTAGTGACCTGGACTCAGGTTATTTGATCTGTCTAGATTTGTATAACTTTGCACCTGTGTGAAAGTGTTTGTATGACTGAGTTCTTTTTTTATATTACTTCTCAAGCTGCAAGAAAACATTATTTTTGTTATCCTTGTAAAGAAGCCTGCTTAACAACTGAAATCTCCCTTCAGTAAGCACTGCTGTGACTAGAAGATTCTTTATGTCAGCTGTTATTTTAATATGAATTTAGTTCAGTTATTGTATTGACAGAACTGTCCATAATAAGCAATAAAAGAGCTGCAAAGCAACAAAGATCAGGAATTAAACTACACTGGGTAAGGGGAATCTTGCCTAAATGTTGATGTGCACCTTTATTTCACTCTGTATAGCACTGTATAGCTAATGTCCTTGTTACTGTATGTTGGGCTCTGACAGAAGCAGTGACTCTAGCCATACCACAAATAAGTACCAACATCACCCTTCCCTGAGAGGCAAAAAGGCATTGTCTCCTCTTTGCTCTCTTATTTCTGTGTCACAGTGAGGATTTCTTCCTTTTGCACAATGCAGCAAGCTCTAACTTCGATTATTATTTATTCTTATTTTGAATCTCAACTATTTTTTTCATTTTTTTTACTCATACACATAATTGAAAAATAATACTTTTTTAATTATTTAAATGTTTACACTGTTGCTTGTTGGGTATTGTATATTTCAAAAGAAGAAACTTTTTTTTACCTGACGTGCATTTTGTTCTTACAGATTTTGATTGCAGATCATATTCTGCATTGTAAATATGTACTCAGCACTATTAAGTACTGTGCTCATTCCTGTAGGGACATCCAAGCCCGCAGCAACACTAAGTTAGTTTAATAATATTAGTGTTGTTGGAAACTGTAATATAATGTCATGTTTTTGTATCTGTAGTATCATGTTTTAAAATGATTGTACTTGTTGTAAAAGTTGTATTACTGCATTTCCGCGAGAATATGACTTAATTGATTAACATATGGTATGTGGTTTGCATATTTCACTTTTAACAAGTAATCTCCGTTGTATCCCCGAAGTCTCAAAACAACCCATTAAAGTGTAGTGGGTCTAAAAACAAAACAGTGTAAGAAACTTCTCTTTGTGGAAGATTTTCAGTCCATATATTTCTAGTTAATCACTGTATATAATCAGATCAGACAATAGTAGTAGAAGTAGTGAACGTAAACTCGTCAAGTCAAAAAGTAATAATAGAAAATATATAATTCTACAGCATTACTAAGTATTCGAAAGTAATCCAAGCAAGGCAGGCAGTCTGTTTCCAGTCGAAAATCCTTTATTAAGTACACAGACAAGCGATCCAAGTAAAACAAAAATAGAGTAATAATTTCCTGACAAGCTTTCTAAATATATATATATATATATATATATATATATATATATATATATATATATACTTTTATCAGGCATGGGAGTGGTTTATTGTGCTGTAAAACAAAGTGTTATTGGTACACATGTTAAATTCACATCCCTTCCCCCATCAGTGTGACATTCAAGCTGGTCCTGCCCTACCTAGTAGCTGTCATAATAATATATAGCCCTAATGTACTTTAATGGTACATCTTATTTAACCAAATTATTAAGTAGATTATTAAGTCTGTGATTTTATATACAAGGCAATATACTACATGGCTGGAAATAAAAACGATCTTTGTTAACAATAGGTCATGAAAATAGAAACTGATTTTTACATGCAAAATGTATATGTATATATTTATATATAATTTTTGATTGCAAAATGAACTAAGGTTTATATATTTCCAGCCATGTAGTATATTGCCTTGTATATAAAATCACAGACTTAATAATCTACTTAATAATTTGGTTAAATAAGATGTACCATTAAAGAACATTAGGGCTATATATTATTATGACAGCTACTAGATAGGGCAGGACCAGCTCGAATGTCACACTGATGGGGGAAGGGATGTGAATTTAACATGCGTACCAATAACACTTTGTTTTACAGCAGAATAAACCACTCCCATGCCTGATAAAAAGTATATATATATTTAGAAAGCTTGTGAGGAAATTATTACTCTATTTTTGTTTTACTTGGATCGCTTGTCTGTGTACTTAATAAAGGATTTTCGACTGGAAACAGACTGCCTGCCTTGCTTGGATTACTTTTGAATACTTAGTAATGCTGTAGAATTATATATTTTCTATTATTACTTTTTTTTTTTTTTTAAAACAAGTTTATTGTTTTTAACATACAAAATAAATATCATAACAATTTTATACAAGTAATTAAAATAGAAATGGTTATAACATTCAATAAAATAACCAAAGTATTTACAAAGACATCCACTACAATCAAATCAATTAATTAAACTAAAATACCATGCTATTGAAGTTAAGATTTTTTTAACAAATTTTGTAAAGTATCCCATATAATATAGTAAGATGTTTTTCTAGTAGTTCTTAATTTTATTGTCATCAATTCCATATGGCACACTACAGTCATAACGTCTTTAAATTCATTAAACGAAGGAGGTGTATCTGAAATCCAATTTCTGGTTATTATTTTTCTAGCCACTGCTAGAATAGACCATAACAAGGGAAGCTTAACCTTTTTAACACTTTGAGGAACAGGAGTGTTGAATAATATAAGAGATTTAGAAATAATGAAATTATCTGTAAAAAGAGCCTGCAAAAAATCATTGATTGACTTCCAATATTCTTTCAGTTTTATACAGTCATAAAACATATGTGCCCAATCAGCATTAATTTCTACATTACATCTTTTACATAGATTGTTTTTATTATTTATTTTATTCATCATCAAAGGTGTATAAAAGGATCTATGTAAAAATTTCCAAGTAAAAAGTCTCCAGATAATGGAAGAAGTAGTTTTATAGGCAGATTCCAATATATATTGTTTATCTTGTTGATTTGGTAATTCACCATTAATTGAAGTGAAATAGTTCCAATAGGTATCTACATTGTAATAAGTTTCTTCTCTAATAATTTTATGTATGTATGAAAGCTTACCTTTATCAGAAACTTTATGTTGTAAATTTAATATCAAGTAATCAATCAGTGTTGGAATAGATTCTTTAACTCTTATAGACATTAAATCAATTTTATTAATGAGATGTTGTCTAAAGGTCTGAACTTCTAACCAACAAGTTTCTCTCAGATCAAATTCTTGTTTTAAGAAGTCTAAATTTTTAACTTTATTATCAGATAGCAACTGATACCAGTACTTTAGATCATTTTCTGTGACTAAATGAGTTCTTTCAGAAGTGGATGACAAAAGCATACCTCGTGTATGCATTATAGGAAATATAATAAAATTCCATTCCTTATACTTAGGATGCATGAATATAAAATTACGATAACTAATAATAATGTTTAATGGATAACTAACTATATATTTTGGTGTAATAGGTGATGTACAAAATTCTTTTAGTAACCATAGCATGGAGTTATTTACAATCATATTTTTATGTGTTAAAGAGATTTTCATGAAGTGAATACTAATTAGTTCCCAGTAATCTTTCCATTTTGCAACATATGACTGATCTATTAACAAAGTAATAACTTTTATAATAGAAGAGATAGTATATAAATTAAAGTCTGGAAAAAAAAATGCCCCCTTGAGACCAGCTATTAGTACGTTTCTTTAATGCAATCATAGGTCTATTAGGTGCCCATAGGAAATTTAACATTAGTGTATTCAATTTCTTGATAATTATTTTTGTAGGTGGGAGTATTATTGATTGTATTAAGTATAATATCTTGGGGAATATTATCATTTTAATAATTGTAAGTATCTCTTCCATAGTAAAAAACATATTATTCCAGGTATTGAAAAGATTTTATATATTAAGAAGACAGGTATTATAATTATTATGTATAATAGATTTGATATCTTTAGTTAATATTATACCTAGATAAGTTATCTGACCTGAATTGGGAATATATTTACTAAAATCACTAATGAGAACATTTTTTCGTGTATATATAGGTAGTATTTTAGTTTTTTCTTCATTGAATATTAAACCAGAAATATTTTTAAAATTCATCATTTTATCAAATAGGGACTGCATAGAAGAATTAGATCCTGCTGATGTAATTAAAACATCATCTGCAAAAAGTTGAATTTTAGATGTATTTTCATCTATTTCAAATCCCTCTATATCAGTACTGTTTCTGATCAGATTAGCCCAAGGCTCCATTATTAAAGTAAATAATAATGGAGAGAGTGGACACCCTTGTTTTGTACCTTTTAAAATGGGTATTTTTTGTGAGACATATGTTCCTATCTTAATGTAAGCCAATGCTCCTTTATATAAATGTTCAATCAGATTTACAAATGCATCTGAAAAGTTTGTGCACTTCAGTAAGATAAACAAGTAGTCCCAACTTACTGAATCAAATGCTGAACTTATGTCGAGACTAATAAGTGTTAAATCTTTCTTTCTCCTATTTGCAAAATCAATTAATGTTAGAGTTCTCCTTATATTATCAAAAGTGTTTCTATTTACAATGAAGCCTGTCTGATCTATATCTATAATGCCTGGGATGATTGTCTTCAATCTATCAGCAAAAATACTCATAAACATTTTATAATCAACATTAAGTAATGAAATGGGTCGATATGAAGTGCATCTAGTTGGATCTTTATTGGGTTTTAAAATTGGCGAAATAAATGTGTATTGCCAAGATGGGGGAGTTATTAGCCCATTTTGGGCCAAAATAAAAACCTTATGTATTAATGAGTATGTACTTTTAGAAATAATTTTATATATCTCTGGTATAATACCATCATTACCTGGTGCTTTGTTTGATTTAAGCTTGTTTATTTGTGTAACAACCTCTGTATATGAAATACTTTTATCCAATAGTTTAGTCTGTTGTTTATTAAGTTTTTTATTCATGTTTGTAGTTACAAATTCCTTTATTTTATCTTTAGGTTCCATGTTAATGTTATTATGATTAATTTTGTGAAAGTGATTTCTAAATTCATCTAATATTTCTGGTAGACTAGAAACATTCTTCTTTTTCCTTAGAAAGAAAATTTCTTTGATATGATTTTGCTTATTCAACCGTTTTGTTTTATTTTTAAGTCTATGTAAGTGTTTGGGACTTATTGAGTAAGACAAAAACTTGTATTTCTCTAAAGTTATTTTAACTTTATGAGTTAAAATTTCTTTGTATTTCTCATTTAGTTTGTTTATTTTTTCAATGACTTTTTTGTCCATAATATTTTCTTTATTATTATGCTTATAAGAGTCTAGTTTACTTTGAATATCTAATAATTCCTTATCCCAAGATTTCCTTTTATTATTATACCATCTGATACTTTGTCCATATAGATATGATTTTAAAGCATCCCAAAGCATAAACAATGGAGACTTCAGGAGTATTATTTATTTCTAAAAAATGTTGCACTTCTGAAAGTTTATAATCTTTATAGTCTTTTCATTGAGTTAAGTATGCTGGTATCCTTTTGATCTGAACATTGTAAGTACTTTTTATCATGAACTCAAAGACAATTGAATTATGATCTGATATAGGACATGAAATGATTTTAGAGTTAATTAATTCTGTTACCATCTGGTTAGAAATAAAGACTCTATCTATTTTTGAATATGTTTTATATCTGTTAGAAATAAAGGTGTATGGTAATGATTTTGAGTCTATCTGATTATTAATATCATTTAAATGATAAGAATTAACAAAATCCTTTAAATGTTTTGCATTAGATGTAATTTTCCTTTTCCCTATAGTAGTAGTATCTTTTTCATGTAGGATACAATTAAAGTCACCTGCTAAAATAATATCTCCTATAGAGAATGATATGATCTTATTAAGATGGTATTTCACTGTATTAATACCAATTCCTGGTATCCAATATACATTGATTAATGTATATGTCTTTCCATTAATTTGTATTGTAACCATACAAAACATTCCTTTATCATCTTCATAAGACTTAATAGTTTTAGGAATGGGCATACTTTTATTCCATAAAATAGCCACTCCTCTTTTTTCTGAGTGTGCTCTGAACTAACTAATACTGTATATTTATTTGTGGCTAATTTATCATTATCTTTTTTTCAGGAGATGTGTTTCTTGAAGGAATACTAAGTTGGCCTTATGTAAATTAATGTATCTCATTAAGCTTGCCCTTTTACATGGATTATTCAGTCCATTAATGTTTAAAGAAATTCCTTTTAGAGAAGTCATTTGGCATTTTTAAAACATATAAAACTTATAATCAGAATAACAATTAACAAAATAAGTAATGTTATACCTCCTCCTTTAGGTGTACCTTTAAATATAGCTGTATTTATTGAAACTCTTATGGGATTTTGTATAAGCTTCAATTTTATTTGTAGTGACAATGAGCTTACAAAATGTATTGTGGATGTCAGAACTATATACAAACAACAGCAAACAGAAGAAAATAATATAAGGATTAAACCTTGCACCCAGCCTGGAGTTAAAAACTCCAACTTTGAGTAGCGCATACCACTCAAGTTAACCCCCTACCCTAAGCAGCAGTACCTCAGCTGCCACCTTGTCAATTTAATACTAATTATTATTAACTAAAGTTAACATCTTTCAATTAGATTATCTAGTAAGACAAAGCTAAACATTTGATAAATCAGCATCATATAAACAAATAGAAACGTTTAAAAACAATTCATACTGCTATGTACATCTATTTAATATAATACATTTATAATCAAATAGCATTCAAATAAACTTGATATTAGGAACCAAGGAGAGAGAGAAATAAAAGAAGTGAGAGGGAGAGAGAGAGAGAGAGAGAGAAAAAAAAAAAAGAGGGCGTATCTACATATTAATTTATTCAAAGTTTGTAAAAATAAGTTCTGATGTTCATTTAAAGTCAATAACTTAGACTATTATGGTTCAGACATTACATATATTTGGATATATCTATTTTCTGTCATAGAAATGCAGTTAACAGCTTCTAAAAGACTTTAAATTACTTGCATCAAACCTTTTTTTTTCTCATACTTATTATTGCCAGTAAAATAAAATATTTATGTTCATAAAAATGGTTACAAATCATACTGCATAGCTATGTAAATTCCCAGATATACTTGCATTATTGTGAAGAAAGCCATCTGTATTTTATATATCTGAACTGCTGCTTTAAAATATGTCACATGACAACTTCTTCTAAAATAAAATCATAATGATATTTATACTTGTCAGTTAGATAAGTCAAATGAATTGTAGCATTGAATATGTTCAAATCATAAGTATTTACGTACATTAATATGTTGCAGTCAAGTAAACTTTCAAAAACATATATATATATACATGTTTTACTTTCTATGCCTTCTAAAATATCACATTTGCTTACTATGGGATACTGAATCATTTAAAATCATTATAACTTTCATATTTTATAAATTATAACATGAATAAGTAAGTAATTATAAAAAATAACTCACATTTAAATGTTAAAGAGTTCATTTTCCATCGCAGAGTCGCATTTGCAGCAGTTCTACTTCCTGGTAGAGTGTTCTTCTTGAATCTGCGATGTGTCAGTGTGAATTCAGGGGTCAAAGTTCAAATTGACTGCATTCAGCTTCTCTGCATGAATTCTGAGAGTTGAAGCTTTTAAAACAACTCGAGGACACTATCCACGAGGTAACCCACATCCCAAATTGCCTCCCTTAACATTCTGGCGGGAATTTTGATAAATGCAAGTGACTGACATTCATTTAGCAATATAAATGAAACTAAACAGAGCAAAACCTTCGCGAAGTATTTTACAAGTTATTACAGTCTCTATTATTACTTTTTGACTTGACGAGTTTACGTTCGCTACTTCTACTACAATTGTCTGATCTGATTATATACAGTGATTAACTAGAAATATATGGACTGAAAATCTTCCACACAGAGAAGTTTCTTACACTGTTTCATATTTCACTTTTACTGATGTATCTATGAAGCTGTTAAGCAAGAGACTTTGCAATGTATTTTAATGTTTATTATGCCTTTAATAATTTCAAAGTTGGTGTTTTTTTTTTTTTTGGTCATCTGGTTTTACAACCATTGGATTAGACTTCTTTTGCATTTTTGGGGGTGAAGCTGTGAATCATTTTTCAACTTTGGCATTTAACTGTTAGCTATGAGATCTTGCTTGCAAAATAGGATCCAGTTAAATCATCTAAACCTAGAGTCCTTTTGGAATGTATTCTGCTGGACACAGTAAAGCTATGTCCTATTCATGTGCTTTCTGATAGCAACACCTTGCTGTTGATTTAGAGAACATATCTCTTACTCATTCTTTCAGATTTATATCTGCTAGTTGCCTTAATAATAAATTGACCCTATTTATAGACTTCATTCAACTATGCAGGCATAGGTCACCAGGATTAAAGCTGTTAAAATTAAGAGTGCAAGTGTGAAATGAGAAAAAAAATGAAAGTTTCTTTCAAGACAGGCAGTATGTTACACTAGGATAGGACATACTGCAAGAATTATAACTGTGCATGCCAACAGATCTTTCAACTGACTACCTGTGCCCACGGCAAGACTCAGACCAGTAATCGTATGATTTTTATCTTTCTTTTAATAAAAGCTCCTCTCAGCAGCATGGACACAGCCAGACTAGATGCAAATATTTTTAAACATCTCTGCAATAAATACATATTGCAAACATTAAAATGTTATGAACAATAAGGCAGATCATTTTTTGAGCTGCTATCTATTAGTATGTATGAGTTGACCAATGGATGCATAATCAGAAATTCACCTCAGGTCTGCCCCATATATCTATGATAGAGACAGACAGTAATACCCAAATTAGCATACCCCTCTGTATAACCTCTAGAAATTTCCTAACTAATGTAACCCCCTCTTAATAAATGCCCATCATGCATACGGGCACAATTGGGTGGATTTCACAGCTAGGCTTATAAATGCCTTGGTGGTCTTTAGCCTAGTATATACCAATGAATCTATAAACCTATTACCTCCATTTATATACAATTTTAAAGATGATACACCATGCCTGTACTTTGTACTTGGATCAAGACTGACAAGGGTCAAAGAACCAGCTAACTTAACTTGTTAACAAATTGTATATAAATAAATAAATGCATTTTTTATCTTTTGTTTAAAAATAAAAGTTCACTTGAGTACTAAAGGCAAAGTCAGATCTGACATATTTATAGGATCATAGGATCATAGGAAGTTACTAGGCTAATTTCCCTCATGCACTTACAAGCATAGCCAAGTTCTACCCTTATTTCCATGAACAGCACATATTGCCCCTGTCAAAGAGGGACACAGGTGGGACCCCCACGGTGAATTTATGGTTACCCATCTAACCATCCAGATTGTGTTTGAAGAGGACCATTGAGGTGCACTGTTTGACATGAAGTGGGAGTCTGTTCCAAAGTGTGGTAACCTATGGGAGGCATATCTGTCCCTCCAGCATGTTGTATTAATGTCACATACCAGGTTAAGGTCTTTAGAACAAGTAACCCGTGTACCATTTGACTTGCGGATATGCAGCATTTCCAATAAAGCAGGGTCAGAGATTGCCTTATATGCAAGGCAGAGATCACCTCTTGAGTAGTCTGCATGAAGCAGTATAAAGTGACAGTGATTTCAAATGATCCACATAGGACAGATGCTGAAGACCTTGAATTTTCATTGTGAGGAACCTTTGTGGTCTCTCCAATTGCTGCATGTGCTGCATGTGCTTGGAAAGGTACATACCAAAAGGGGCATTGTACTCTGTTATTGACCTGATGAGGGAAGAGTACAGGGAGGTTATAAGTTCTTTTTTTTCTGGAGGCAATGCCCTTACTTATGAGATGAGCAATATAGAATGCCCTTTTTACCACCGTGGAGACATGGTGATCAAAGGTAAGGTTGCTGTCAACCTGTTTACTCAGGTCTCTCACCACTGAGTGCATACTTAAAGTGTTGCTATTGATGTGGTAATTAGCAGGAACATCACTCTTACAGAAAGGGATGATAATACATTTTTTTGAATTGTGAGTTTAAGGCCATGACTTTGGCACCAATAATTTGTTTGTGTAAGATACTCTTGCAGGATGTTGACGTCATTTGAAGATTCTATGACCGCTCCCAGTTTGCAGTCATCAGCAAACTTTGTCAGCCACAGACCTTTAGTTTTTGCTTGTACTTTGGAGAAATAGATTCCAAACAGTAGAGGTCCCAGGACTGATCCCTGGGGAACACACTGGTTACAAGTCTGCTGTTCGAGATGGATTCCCCTATTTTGACTCTGTGTTCTATTAGTGAGCCAGTTAAAGACCCATCTAATGATATAAGGGTTGATACCTAGCTGGGTGAGCTTGTCAGTGATGCCTGAGTGTCAAAAACCTTGGCTAAGTCTAGGTAGGCTGTATGCACAGATATCCCATCATCCAGGACCTTTGTGAGTGTATCAAAGAAGTCCACCAGGTTTAACAGGCATAACCTCCTTTTGACAAATCAAAACTGAGTAGGGTCAAGTGTTTGGAGATTAGCTATATATTTGTTGATAAGGTCCATGATGATTCACTCCATGGCCTTGCAGATAAGGCTAGTCAGGCTAAAAGGTCTATAGGTCCTGGGGTCAGAGGAAGCACCACCTTTGTGCAAGGGAATAATGGTGGCCATTTTCCGTTTAGCCGGGAGGAAGCCACTGCTTAGACTATGATTGAAAAGCGTACCCAATGGTGTTGGTAATTCCTTTTGGAGCGCATGTAGTATATAGCTTGGTATGTTATCAGGTCCCATAGATGCAGTGCTTTTGGCCTTAGAAAGGGCATTTATAGCCTGCTCTTTAGAGATACAAGGTAGGGGACAGGTGGTAGGGATGTCATGGGGTACATGTGGTGGGGACAGGGGAGTGAAGTTTTCACAGAACCTGTCAGCCAACAGGTTAGCTATTTCCACAGGCTCAGTACATGTGGTATCATTAACTACCAGTTTGTCACATATCTGGGCCTTTCCTTTTAGGTGATGGATGTAACTAAAGAATGCCTTATGGTTGTCCTTAGTTGAGGAAGCTAATTTGGATTTGTAGTTTGCTTTGGAGGACTTCATGAGAAGTCTTAGTTCCTTGTTTAAACTTAGGAGGGAGTGATTCCAGTTTAGGGCCTGCACCCTCTTGATCTTAGGCAGCAATTTCTTCCACTTATTATAAAGCCTGTTAAAGGTAATTGTCCATCAGGTGGGTCTGTTCTTCCATAAGGAGCTTGTTTTGGTCTTATTTGATACGGTCAATATACAGGTGTTTGTATAAAGCACTGGTGTAGAACTCGGCATAGTTGCCAATTCCTTCTGAGGGGGGAGGTGCAGTGAAGCTATTTGTACCATCCTGTAAGTGGTTATAATCTGCTTTAGAGAAGTTTTTTAGTTTAGCTGCTGCTGGGGGGGGGGGGGTGCTCAGGTGTGATAGTTACTTCGAATGAGACTGATTTGTGGTTAGACCTCACCAAGGAATACCTCACAATGGGGGTTCTACAGTGGTCCCTATATTGGTAAACACCAGATCCAGGATGTTTTTACACTCCTTGAGGGGGTGTCAACCAGCTGGTCCAGGGCACTGGAGTTAATGAAGTCAAAGAACCTTTGGACAAGTGAGTTTGAACCCGAGTAATTTACCCAGTCAAATGGATGGGTAGTTTAAGTTGCTCCAAACCATGGTGTTTGGATGTATCTTGATAGACTCAAGTAGATACAAATAGGCAGAGTAGGTGTCCTGATTCATAGAGGGGGGGTCCTGTAGCTGGCAATGACTTGAATAGGTATCCTACTGACAGTTAATTGCACGTGAAGTATATCCAGGGAATCATACTGTTTAACCAATCTGGAGGTGTATTTATCTTTAATGAATATTGATACACCACCTCCTTTAGTTTTCACCCCATCAGTTTGTGGTCTGAATGTGTGGAAGGTGTTGTAACCTGGTATGGCTGGGGTGCTCTCCACAGCCTTGAACCAGGTCTCCGTGACTGCACAAATGTCTGTGTCTTCAAAGGTGAGGACTGCTTCCAGTGAGTGCAGTTTCATGTTAAGACTCCTAGTGTTTAGCAGCATAACCTTAAGGTTGTTCTTAGATTGAGTTTTTACATCTGGAATTTTGTCCTTTAGACACTGCCTAAAAAAGGTACTATGGAGATGGCAAGAGCCTTAGCCAGTAGCCAAAATCCCAGGGGTGACAGATGAAGACCATCTCTGGTAAAGCATCAGGGTATGTTGATCATGTCATCCCAGGCTCACAGACACTGGATTCCCTTAGAATGATACCAGAAACTAAGACAATTATTGAAATTAATCATTTTCAGTTCGGACTGAGGCATCATTCTATATGAAGTTAAAATGCTACTGAAAGATAGGGACATACCTGCCTTATACAAATAGTCTGAGAGCTCAGTCATGTCTCTCTTCATATAGTCTAGAGAGGTACGTCTCAAGTCATTCACACCAACATGGACTGTGATGGAGTCATAACAGTACCTGTTGTTGAGCGACTGGAGTGCATGTGTGATATGGCATATCTTGGCACTTGGCAGGTAGCTGACCATTACCTTTTACTTATCGAGGCTGGTGAGAGGGACATCTTTGTGTCTCATGATGGAATCACCTGTGACTAATATGTTTAGTTTTGTGTTTTGCCTTAAGGTCTTGACAGGTGAGACTCTGGTGCATGAGCTATTACATGTATTGTGCTCTGCAGTGGAAGTATTTTGTGTAGCGAGCTTGTGTTTGTGTTTGGCAGGTCTCTGGTGTTTAGGAATGTTTCCGGTGACTACCTTCACATATGTAGGTATGTGTAATGTCAGTTTGGGTGGAGTAGGTGGTAATGTGTGCATGCTGACTACCCGCTCATTATGATATGTACTGACTGGTGTGTGACAGAGCATGGATTCAAGTTGTATTTCTCACATGTTGATTTTATGTGAACTTGGAGTAGAGGGTTGTTAGTGAACATGAGGCAGTTGCTACACTGCCTCAGAATGCCCATGTCAACCAAGCTGACTCGAGAAACTGGGAAATTGGCCATCCAAAGTGTTAGGTAAATTTATGTGGTCAGGAAAAGAGATTGCACCTAGGAATGGCTAGTGAGTGAGAGGTGTGTTGGTACCTCTTAGTGTTCCACCTTACAGAACAGCAGAGCTAAGAAAAGCATCTGGAGGACAGCAAGCAAAGTGTTAAGGGAAAATTTAACAAGCAAAATGTTTTGCATCTATAACTACCAACAGTAGCCACCACTAAGTGGTAGTGCATGATGGTGTGCTACATGCAAACAAGCACACATGTGGAGCTTAAATAAAACAGAAGAGATCCCTTTTAACTCAAACTAGCCAATAAGGATGTTCTTTCTGAGCTCTAGTTTAATCACCCTCAATTAGAAGGGACCCAGACAGCAATCTCCTCCCACAAGGGCAGAGAAGGGCCTTTACCAACAAAGATGGCTTGAATTTGATGCTCAGAAGTTACAAAATAGACCCAGAAACAGAAAACCGGGAACTGGGCTATGTTATAGCTGAACTAGTACAGTATACAGTAATGTGGAAAAATGAGGCTGAAACTGTTCAGACAATTCAAACAGACAGTAGAATGCAAATACAAATTAAAAGTGAAATATAAGAGCAAAAACAGGCTCTTATACTTATTTGGAAGCAATGGATGCCTCAGATTTTTCAGTATCTCAGTGAAGAGTTGGATTTAGTGCTCAAGTGATAAACAGTTTAGATTCAGCAAGACTGAATCTGGCTTATGCAATAAAATGCAGAAATAATAGGAATTCAAAGTGCATAAAATCACAGTCACAACAGCAAAATCAGTTTAAATAAAACAGCAATTCCCAGCTTAGAAGGGTATATGCCACAGTCTCCTGCCACAACAGTCTAGACCACAACCCTCCCAATGTAAGGTAACTGGTTTGCAGCACAAGTGCTTAAACCAGAACTAAGACACTTTCAGAATAACAGACACAATAAGCCTTCAACCAGCAATCTCCTGCTTAGAAGGGTGCAGGGTATCCTCTCCTGCCACAAGAGTTTAGACCACAAGTCTTCCTAAGGTAAAATAACTGTTTTGGAGCCCAAGTGTTTAAACTAGAACAAAGACACTTAGAACAGCAGGCAGAATAAGCCTTCACCCAACAATTCCCAGCTAAGAAGGGCAGAGGCTACCCTCTCCTCTCTCAAGAATGTAGACCACAAACTTTCTTAATGTAAAATAACTGACCTGAATCCCAAGTTCTTAAATCAAAACTAAGAGGCTTAAAATAACAATTACAATTTAATCAGGCTACTAACAAGCAGGAATAAATGCAGCAAAATAAATGAAACTGAACACTTTTAAGAACAAACAGCAAAAGCAAAATAAAGTAATAAAGTAGGAAGAAACACAAATACAGTAAAAGGGCAGAAGATACATTTTGAAAATGATTTTTCAACCCAGCTGTTAAAAAAAGAGAAATTTGATGGTTCCACGTTGTTTTCTTAACGGCACACTAGAGGAAAGAAACTACTTTGAAAACATATAGATCAAGGGTAGTTGTATTAAGTGGGTGCATTTACCTTTAAGCTCTCAGAAGAAATGCTCTCCCTTCTAAATGAGAGAGGTGTCTACTCCAAACCTGATCAGTTGGAATGAGTAAACAAAAGAGGAAAACAGCAGGGATTAGTTGCTGATGTGCTGTCTTCTTGCTGTATCTGAAGCATTCATGAGCTAATCTACAGCCAGCACTCTTACAAGCTGAAAAATATCACCATAAGTAAGCCGTTTAATTGATATTTATGTTGAATACAGCCACATTTTCATAGGAGAATGATTTTTATCATATGTTGGTTTCCCAATGCACTCATAAAATGCATACAACTAGAAGTAATCTTTTGCATAATTATAATCACCAACCTATTACTTCTCTACTATTTGAGACATTAGGCTCAACTTATGCTGGAGATTCCTGTGCTCCAAACTACAGCTATGATCTTCTTCATACTTTTGGAAAAACAGACATTTTAGAGCTATTATTTTCTTTTGTCTTAAATGTATCAATGTGCTGGTATTGTATCTTGTAAAATAAATGTTTTAATTATCCAGTTCCCATCATGATTAATAGAGAGTTAATGCTCATGGTTTTTAATTATGACATTGAGGTTATGAGGTTATAATTAGTTGCCAGCGTATGTAATGAAGCGGTCTGATGCCTCCTCTAGGACGATACCAAGTTGGACTTTATTGTGACTTTTTGTATTGAACTTTTAGCTTTATTTAATTTTATTTGTTCATATCTGCTGTTTGAAGCATCAGTATTAGAATTAAAGTTATTTTTAATATTCTAGTATTCATCCACAACACTCTGAGTATGTAGATGGTTTTCCTCCAAAGTTAAAACCTTCTGCCATTTTGAGGTTTTAGGACAAGAGCAAATTGATGGCATATTTAGCCTTGTTGCCTTTGAACTCAGATTCTTCCCTTGTCTGTATGCAATTTTTTTACTATTATGGCAATTAGTTGAAATTCTATATACTATATATATATATATATATATATATATATATATATAAAGCCCACTTTAGTGTGCTTTTTCGCTTGTATTCAACTCAGCACAGCTCCTCGTGGTGTCCTGCAGAGTTCTACAAGCAGCAGAGAGCAAAAGAGTGACTTTTTCCTGATTTAAGTATTTTTTTTCTGGCTTTTTGATTATTTACTGCTTAGCAACTGCATTTTCGCCTGTTTATACAGCTCTACATTCTATTTAAAATGTTTTTGTGTTGATTAACTGTTTTGCACTTTTAAAACGTTATTTGTTGCTTAATTTTACCTGTAGGCTAACTCACTCAAGTGCGCTAGCCGTTTAAAAGCATTTATAGCATTTACTGTCTGTTTTTCCTCTGTTTTCTGCAAAAAAAAAAAAAAAAAAAAATCTTGTTTTCCCGCCTTACTGAACTAGAATAGTCCAGTCTTCAGAGTTTGCTGATCTCTGGGCTTTGTCTTGGTTCCTGTGCTATTCCATATCCTTATTTGGATAAAAGGAAGCGTCTTTGTTCACCAGTGGGAGTGGGGAGCACTGAGCAGCCTATTTGTCCCTAGAGGAGTGGTTCCAGCCAGAAACTTGTAGTCTATTGGCCATTTTGGGTCAATTCCTAGCTCTTTTCAGCCCCCTGTAATAAAGCTCGCTTTAGCGTGCTTTTGTGTGATTTAGCGTGGAGTTGCCTATAGAGCACCATCGGGCAGCGCCGGTTAAACAAGGTTAAACTATTTCTGGCTCCGTAAAGTCTGCTCTTCAATTTTTCCCTTAGAACTTCTCTACTTGCAATCTAAACAGTCTATTCTCGATCTCAAAAGCTCAGCATTTGCTCCTAAAGCATTTTTATATAGGTAAAGTACTTATATACTAAACAAAGTACTACATTAGCCTATAATCCCCTTGAGTACCCATTTCCCTATAGGTCCCTTCTGACTCAGTTACACAGCAAACTTTTTCACTTTTTCTAGTATGTCGAAGGGTCAGTTGCTAGCGTCCTCTCCTGTTCAGCTGGTGAATCTGGGCATCTTGAGGCAATGTTACAATTGCCTCATGTACACAGACAACCCACTCCTTCTCCCACAAAACACAAATACATGTGAGAGATGCAACTATATAGCCAAACTGGAGGCTGAGCTCTCTCAACTCAGGACTGGCAAGACCAGACAGGAGGAGAAGGAAACCACGCACACCACAAACCCAGTTTCACATAGAACTATCACAACTGCAAAACAAACACATAAACACACAAAGACATACTCGGAGGCACTGATCAAAAATCTACCAAAACTACAGAGGCCTCCAAAGCAGACACCCAAGCAACTGCCACCTCAAGACATAAGACATGCAACACATAGTTCTCAAAGTCAGTGTGCTAAACAGTCACAGCCCTTAAGGCCAAACACAATGCCAGACACACTTGTTATAGGTGACTCCATAGTCAGACACACTGATGTCCCACTCACCAGACTGAACAAGGAAAAGATCACAGTAAGCTGCCTGTCAGGCGCTAGAATCCGCCACATAACACAAGCACTCAGGTCACTCCACAGCAAGTACAAGTATGACTCAGTCATTGTCCATGCCGGTGTGAACGACCTGAGACGTACCTCCCTGGACTACATGAAAAGAGACATAGAGGAGCTCTCAGATTATGTAGCCCAGGCCGGTATGACCCTGACCCTGAGCAGTATCCTACCCTCACCAAGAATGATGCCACAATACAGAGACAAAATGATCAGCTTTAATAATTGGCTTAATTATTGGTGTCATTCTAAGTGGATCCAATGTCTGTCTGCCTGGGATGACATGCTTGACAAGCCACGCTGCTTCGCAAGGGATGGCTTGCACCTGTCACCCCTGGGCTTCCGGATATTGGCAAAGGCTCTTGCCACCCCCATAGTGCCTTTTTTAGGCAAGGCTCAAATGATAAACCTACCGCCCTAGAAAACAAAAATGGAGAAAAACTAAGGGTAATACTGCTCAATGCCAGAAGTCTAAACCTCAAGATGCACGCCCTCGAAGCCCTCCTCAGTATGGAGAACATCGATGTCTGTGCTGTGACTGAAACCTGGTTCAAGGCTCCTGAGAGCACACCAGCACTATCAGGTTATACCTCATATCATGTGTTCCGGCCCCAAAATCCGGACCGAACCACAAAAGGAGGGGGAGTATCCATATTCATAAAGGATACCCACACCTCCAGGTTAGCGGCAATGCACGAAGCATTGGAGACCATCCAGGTGCAATTAACCATAGGTAAAACTGCCCTACAGTTTGTAGCATGCTACAGACCACCCTCTCAAACTCAGGAAACCCACACAGCCTTCCTGAAGACACTGGAGAGTATGAATGTCTCTCCAAACACCATCATATTGGGTGACTTCAACTACCCAAACATAGACTGGGAACATTACTCAAGCCCCAACACCCTAGCCCAAAGGTTCCTGGAGTTCATAAACTCAAATGCTATGGAACAACTAGTCACCATTCCCACAAGAGGAGAAAATATACTAGACCTGATCATCACAAACATGGGGACAAAATGCCCCACACCGGAAGTATATCCCTCATTGGTGAGATCAGACCATAAATTAATCTCACTGGAGATCTACATCCCGCCCCTAACCCCAGCAAAAAAGACCACAGTGAAGAACTTCTCAAAAGCAAACTTCACACTTCATAAGACTGGAGTGGTATCCTTCAAGGCCCCTGAGCCAGTGGAAACCACAACCCACGCTGCTGAAACCCTTACAAATGCCTTCTACAAGCACCTCCAGGAATGTATGGATCAAGCAATCCCTAATAAAATCAAGACCCTTTCCACCAAAGGCAGGCACCCGGTCTGGTGGACTCCAGCCATAAACAAACTCTACAACAAGAGGAGAAAGCTACTACATGACAGAGCAAAATCCCTAAAAGGGAAGGCATCTCTGATCACTACTAGCAAAAAACTACGATCACTCATAAAATCATCCAAGGCCAACTTTGAGAGAAAAATCGCTAATGACACAAAAGACAATCATAATGCCTTCTTTAGCTATGTTAGAAACCTGGGTGGAAACTCCCAGATATGCTCAGAATTAGTCCAAAATGATACAAAAATCACTGAACCCACAGACATTGCCAACATACTGGCAGACAGGTTCAGTGCAAATTTCTCCCCTCCCTCCCCCCCAAAAGGAGAAATATCTATCCCACCAGAGTCTAGCCTCCCAAACATCTCAGATGCCCAGGTGAGAGCTGCTTTCTCTAAAGCAAAAAACACAGCATCAATGGGACTGGACGGTGTCCCCGGCTGTGTGCTACACAAACTCAATGAGGAACTAAACCCACACATAAGGCTGCTGTTTAATCTTAGCCTTACTACAGGATACGTACCCAAAGAATGGCGTACGGCAACTGTGGTCCCACTCCACAAAGGCGGTGCTTTTATGGACCCTGGAAATTACCGCCCCATAAGCTTGACGAGCCTTGTCTGCAAAGCTATGGAGAGGATCATAATGGAACTCATAAATAAAGACATTGGGGACCTACAGACACTGGATCCTACCCAATTTGGCTTTGTCAAGGGTAGATCCTGCCTCTTGAACTTGGTCGACTTTTTCAAAACAGTCACTAAGGCCATTGATGAGGGTAAGGCAGTTCACACAGCCTACCTTGACCTAGCAAAAGCGTTCGACAAAATACCCCACTCGGGCATCATAGAAAAGCTCACCAGCTTAGATGTAAACCCATATGTCACAAGATGGGTAGCAAACTGGCTCAAGGACAGAACCCACAGGGTTAGAGTTGCTGGTGCCATGTCAGAGTCTAAGCCGGTCACGAGCGGTGTCCCACAGGGCTCAGTCCTGGGCCCCATCTTGTTCGGCATTTATTTTTCTGAAGTGCAGGCAAACATAGGGGGATTGTGGCTGACATAATTTGCAGATGACTGCAAACTGGGCACCATAATTGACACTCCATCAGACACAGACATCCTCCAGAGAGGTCTCATAGAAATGGATAACTGGTGCCAGAGCCATGGCCTTAAGCTAAATGCCAAAAAATGTATAGTCATACCCTTTGGGAAAAACAAGGTAACCCCTAATTACCACATAGGTGGTAATCCATTAAACATGGAAGAAGTTATCAGGGACCTGGGGACCCAAGTTGACAGTAACCTCTCCTTTGACACTCACATTGCCAAAGTGGTTAGGAAGACCTTCTACATTGCCCACCTGATCATGAAGGGATTCACATCCAGATCAGGAGAGGTCATTGTACCCCTGTACTCTTCACTTATCAGACCAATGATTGAGTACAACGCCCCATTCGGAATGTACCTTACCCGACACCTGCAGCAGTTGGAAAGACCCCAAAAGTTCCTCACCAAAAGGATAAAGGGGCTCAAACATATGTCATATGCTGCCCGACTGAAGAAACTCCAGCTCTATTCAGTCGCATAACGTCTGCTCAGAGGTGATCTGTGCCTGACATACAAGGCCATGTCCAACCCGGAATTAAATGACATGCTCCACCTCAAAAAAATCCAAATCCACCAGATACATGAGAGCAAGAGACTTAAACCTCAACACGGATATAAATAGGACGTGCTGGAGGGACAGATTCATCACCCAGAGACTCCCTACACTATGGAACAGAATCCCAGTCCATGTGAGGCAGAGCCCCTCACTGACTCTGTTCAAGAGAAATCTTGACAAGTGGATGGGAGATCGTAGGTTTACCCTGGGAATCATCTCTGTGTCACTGCTGGACAGAGGCACAGCAAACTAATGGGTATAGTATTCTCATCCTAAGGGGTGGTGAAAGCCACACACACTCTGGCTAGGCTTAAGAATGCCCTAGGGCAGATAGCCTAGTATGAACCTATGAACCTATGAACCTATATAGCTATCTCTCTCTCTCTCTCTCTATATATATATATATATATATATATATATATAGTTTTGCAACTCTTCCTTTAATGCACCTTCTAGCAGACCATCAGCTGTTTCACTTCACCTTTAGTGTTCCCCGTAGAACTTGATTGTCTCTGCCACAACCAGATTGGAAAGCCGAAGTTAAAAATGGAACTAAGCACATGGCAGCATAATATATGAAGCTGTATCCATTACAAGATTTTTGCCTTATGCCTAAGTGGGCAGAGATACTGAAGAAACAAGCATTACAAAATAACATATCATTGTTTAAGCTACAGACCACCTTCTGTGTCAAACTCAAGGGCACTTTTGTTAAGCCATTACTTTCCTTCTCTCCTATGCAGCTCCTTCAGGTCTACAGCTGCTAATCAAAATTCTGTACTGTTATTGGAGATAAATGTTTTTTTTATTGTTGTCTTTTATTTCTGACTTGTCTAGGAATTGTATATGCTGAACGTATGCACTTATTTTGCACTGTCTTAAATATTTTTTTTCTGTTGGGTCTCCTTTTCTAACAATATTTTTAGGCTCTGATGGCAAGTTAGGTGTCAGAGGTCATCTTTGTTTTGGAGGTAGAGCTGAAGATACAGTCAGGTTTTCAAGTGCTATCATTAATGGGTTTTGTTTTCTTGTTTGTCTAGGCTAGTTTTGAATCTTTTGAGTGTTAATATAAAGGAGGTTGTGTTTGTACATATGGCTTACATTGTTTACTCACACAAAAGCTTTAGGTTCATAGGCCTACAAACTGTTAATGAAACCTTGAATTTAAGCTGGCTGCTGCACTAAAACTGTACATGAAAGGGTTACTTACTGCAGCTGTTTTTGTTGAACTTTTGATGATAAAGCTGCTTGGAATATTTGCTCTGCAGAACACATGAAGTTAAACAAAACATGGATTGCTGCACTGGAATGAAAGCACTGCCATTCCATAATCTGTAGAACACACATAGGCTGACTGCTGATGGAAGGTTTTATGGGGTTTTGGGAGTTACCTCAAATCATAGTGGCTTGCCATTGAAAGAATTGATAAGACTGTACTGTACTGGAATTAACTGGAAACAACTTAAATGAGACTGAACCAAAAGTCTTTATCTGTTAATTACCCAAACTCATGCTGAACAGGTGCCAGTCTCTCCTTTATGGGCCAAGTCCTGTGTACTTTTCAGAATGACTTCTCCAAAAACTGTAGTTCATTGAATAAGGCTTTATTAGATGTTCACAATATCTGAATACTGTCTTCATTAACAGTACTGATAAACAATATCCAAAGTTACTGCACGTCATATTCTGATTGTCCTGAACAACGTAAACTAAAATAGTCTTTATTTGACCTGTCTTCTGTACTCAGGCTCGAGTGCCTGTATAGTAGCTTAATCTTAACTGTAATGACAGTTTAAACAAACTAACTGACCTTAACTGAACTGCTGTCCTGAACACAGCATATTATATTGCTTCAGTCTAGTGATTTTCCTTTGTAAACTGTATTCTCTCCCCTTAACCTTGGTCTCAGGCCTTATTTCATATGTGCTTTATTTAACATTCCATTAAGGAACATTCTGTAGCTGGCAAGATTGTATCTTTCCCTTGAAAAAAAAACATTCTGTGTGTCTGTATTTTCTGCACACTTTACGCTTATCTTTCCTTTCTAATAAACTGTCTCTCATGCTTGACCAGCAAGGTTATTCTTTCTTTCTGCTTAACTGTCTCTTATGCATAAATAAAACACAATTTCTAGGCCTGTTTTACCCTTTTCTTGTCTAATGTCTAATACCTTCTTTAAAATGTAAGTCTCTAATTTAACACTAGACTATTGGCCCGGAGGCCCTTATAAGCCTAGCCAAGAATTTCACCCATGTTCCGACAAAGTCAGCACCTGTTTTCCCTGTCCAGTAAGGACACTTTAGGAGAGATACACCTGTGCCATATGGAGCATATTAAGTTTTGTAAATATGGTTTTACACATGTTATCTGTGCATCCTAAATAATGAGATGTACAGAGTGATAACTTTATTTATAGGCAATGGACTACAGGCTTTTCGAGTTCTGAACTTTTTTGAAACCTATTATTACATTTGCCTTGATGCATATTCATACTGTAATGTGGGCTAATATATCAGCGTGGTGTTGCTTTATTTAAAAGATAACATAGGTTCATAGGTAAATAGTAAGTTATTAGTTTACAGATTACTACAAGCCTAGACAATAGCTAGATGTCAGAATCAAGCCATGTACCTTGTATCTGTGAGGCAAAAGCCTTAACTATTATGCCACCCCCCCAAAAAAAAAGATCATAGGTTTTTTTTTGTATCTGTCAGAATTGTCTGTTTTGTTCTATCCTCTCCTGATGAAACCTTTGCATCTTTACCTGCCAGACTCTCAGCCCTTTCAATATGGTTGGAAATGTGGACTTCAGGCATGTTGTTTATAGATGTATGCATAGTGTCTTATTTGGTTTATTGGTGTTTTACCTGTGTCTCTGCATACATTGGCACCCATCCTAAAACTGTTCGAATGTTTGTCCTCAGGCCTTAGTGCTTGCTATGATCTCTCTCTCTCTCTCTGGTCCTTGTTCCCTTTCTGATCACCAGGCTGTCATGCTGTTTCTAAAGCTAAAATTATTGTTAAGGTGTTAGAGCCCTCTCCTTCTGAAATATGTTATATGCTATGCTTTTAGACTTTCTGACTTCTAGAATCTTACAATATCACCTATTAAGAATTATTTTTGAGACTCACAATTTAGATTCTTAAATCACATTGTCTCTAGGGTGTTTCTAAAAGCTTTTTATGCCTATCTCTGTACTTTGGTGAGAGGTGCATTGAATTGAAATCCTACCAGTCAGGATCATCCTCAAGGAAAATGCAGCTTTGCAGACAAATAATCTTTTCTTCTGAATTCCAGCTCAAGTATCTGTTAAATGGAAATCAATGAAAAACAAAGCATGATATTAATATGAAGAGAGGGGAAACCATTTAGCTGGCTAACTCTAGCAAAATAGACAAATTATTTTCTCTCAGATAGACATCCAGTTAATTTCAAACCTATTTTCAATAAATCCATGAGTATTTTTCAATGCTGTCTTACTTCTTCTTTCAGCTGCTCTCATTAGGGGTCACCACAGCAGATCATCTGTTTCCATTTCTTCCTGTCCTCTGCATCTTGCTCTGCCACACCAACCACCTGCATATCCTCTCTTACCACATCCATAAACCTTATCTTAGGCCTTCCACTTTTCCTATTACCTGGCAGCTTCATCCTTAGCATCTTTTTCCCAATATACTCTGCATCCCTCCTCATCAGATGTCCAAACCAACGTAATCTTGCCTCTCTGGCTTTGTCTCCAAACCTTCCAACCTGTGCTGACCCACTAGTATACTTATTCCAAATCCTGTCTGCCCTCCTCACACCCAGTGCAAATCTTAACATCTTTAACTCTGCCACGTCCAGCTCTGACTCCTGCCTTTTTGTCAGTGCCACTGTCTCCAACCCATATAACATAGCTGGTCTCACTACCCTCTTGTAGACCTTCCCCTTCACTCTTACTGGCACCTGTCTGTCACAAATCTCTCCTGACACTCTTCTCCACCCACTCCATCCTGCCTGTACTCTCTTCTTCACCTCTCTTCCACACTCACCATAACTCTGAACAGTTGATCCCAAGTATTTAAACTCATCCACCTTCGCCACCTCTACTCCCTGCATCATCACCATTCCTCTATCCTCCCTTTCATTCACACACATATATACTGTCTTAGTCCTGCTGAACTTCATTCCCCTTCTCTCTAGAGCATATCTCCACCTCTCCAGGGTCTCCTCCACATGTTCCCTACTCTCACTACATATTACAATGTTATCTGAAAACATCATAGTCCACGAGGACTCCTGTCTGATCTCGTCTGTCAACCTGTCCATCACCATTACAAATAAGAAAGGGCTCAGCGCTGATCCTTGATGTAATTCCACCTCCACCATAAACACTTCCATCACTCCCACCGCAGACCTCACCACTGTCACACTACCCTCATACATATACTGTACCACTCTTACCTACATCTCTGACACTCCCGACTTCTTCATACAATACCATAACTCCTCACTAGGCACCCTGTCATATGCTTTCTCTAAGTCCACAAAGACACAATGCAACTCCTTCTGACCTTCTCTGTACTTCTCCATCAACACTGTCAGAACAAACATCGCATCTGTAGTGCTCTTTCCTGGCATTAAACCATACTGCTGATCACTAATCATCATGTCCCTTCTTAACCTAGTTTCCACTACTCTTTCTCATAACTTCATGCTGTGACTGATCAATTGAATCCCTCTGTAGATACTACAGCTCTGCACATTGCCCTTATTCTTAAAAATCAAAACCAAAACACTTTTCCTCCATTCCTCAGGCATCTTCTCACTTTCCAAGATTTCATTAAACAATCTAGTTAAAAACTCCACTGACATTTCACCTAAACACCTCCATGCTTCGACAGGTATGTCATCTGGACCAACATCCTTTCCATTCTTCAACCTCTTCATAGCTATCCTTACTTCCTCCTTGCTAATCCAGTGTACTTCATGATTCGCTATCCACACATCACCCAACCTTCTCTCCCTCTCATTCTCTTCATTCATCAGCCCCTCAAAGTACTCTTTCCATCTGCTCAACACACTCTCCTCGCTTGTGAGTATGTTTTCCTCATTATCCTTTATCACCTTTACCTGCTGCACATCTTTCCTAGCTCAGTCCCTCTGTCTAGCCAATCAGTACAGGTCCTTTTCTCCCTCTTTAGTCTCCAGCCTTTCATACAACTCTTCATATACCTTATCCCTAGCCTTCGCCACCTCTCTCTTTGTCATGCTCTTCATCTCCTTATACTCCTGTCTACTTTCTTCATCTCTCTGACAATCCCACTTCTTCTTTGCCAACCTCTTTCTCTGTATACTCTCCTGTACTTCCTCATTCCACCACCAGGTCTCCTTGTCCTCCTTCCTCTTTCTAGATGTCACACCAAGCACCTTTCTAGCCATCTCCCTTACTAGCTCTGCTGTAGATACCCAGCTATTTGGTAACTCTTCACTGCCACCCAGTGCTTAATGCTCAATGCTGTCTTACAATGACTAGGTAATGGAGGTTTGAATCCATTGTATTGGTGTTGTAAGGCCCATCTGGCAAAATCTATTAAATATCTAAATCAGCTACTAACAAACGTGGAAATCTTTAAGTTTATAGTGAAAGCCCTATCTAATAATGCTTCAGGAATGCATTGTCTTCCTTGCAAGATTTTATAAGAGTATTATATCCGAAGCCTGAGAAGTCTTCTGGCAGAACCCTTGCTCCCTTCTTAGAAACATGTTCTAGATTCCCAATGCTTAATCCAAGTGATGACCCATAATCACTTGAGAGTTAGAGACCACATTCTTTACTAATTCATATTTTCAAAATTAGTTAGTCCAGGAGTCCATTGAGGAGTCTAGCCCAATTTTCATGTTTTCCCTGGAACACTACCTGGTTATATGATGCCAAATTTTCATGTAACCCCAGAGCACAGCCTAGTTATGTAACCTGCTTAAACCACACATTAAGCAAATGAAGACTGTGGGAATCCAACTCTGCACCACTAGAAATGGTATGTTACTTGCTCATAGCTTTAATCCTCTATGCAATCTGCCACACTGTGTGTGATAAGGGTGCTTATGTCAGTTTGTGGAGATAAACTTAAGTCAAGTCTATTAAGTATTTTTCACTTAAGTTAATCAGGTACACATTCGGAGCAATATATACAGCATTACGGATCAAAGGTAGAAGAACCTTTTCCATACATTGTGCAAATTTTGCCACAAGACACTGAAAAGTGCTTTCATTTGGCTAAACGGCCTTGTCCTTTTGGACACTTGACATTTATGGACTTCCTGATTCCTTGGTAATGTTCTAAGAAATACATACAGTTGTTCTGAGACAGTTGTAAGGATTGGCTGTTATATTTCAGAGTCATTTCCCATAATGAAAGATATAACACAGGGTTGCCTGCTAGATCCTCTTCTTTTCTTACTTGCCATGGAACTTTTGATATCTTCTTTGAGGAAAGCAGTTGCTTCACTACAGCCTGGGATTACTAATCCTTATTACAAAGGGCAACTAACTCTCTTTAGTGACAGTCTTGTTTCAGAGTTACTTTACCCTGCCATAGCCATCACATTAGTTTGTGACAAAATAACCAAGTTGCAAGAGACCTCAGGAAATAAAGTTAATCCTGCAAAATTATTTTTGCTTTCTGGTGATGTATTTATTTTAGAATCATTTAGGTTTCTATATTTTTAAACCTGGAACAACACCCACTTTCCTGGAAATTTTATTGGCACATACCATCGGAGTAAACAAGAACCTAAATAAGGAATACAGTTAGCCCTTTATCAGTTGAAAACATATAACATGGTCAGAATGGTATTTATTGATATAGTTACAGATGGGTAAATAACAACAGCATGAGGGATATAACATTGAATGACAAAATGTCAAAATATAAATGCTAAAGTCAGAAATATGGATGTATAGGGAGAAATGGGAAATGCACTTTGTGATGACTTTACTGTAGGCAAGGGTGTAGCCAGGATTTCCAAATTTGTACTTACAGCTCCCAGACTGCTACCCCTCAACAAGCCACACCCACATTAACACTGTTGACCAAGCCACACCTCCTTCATATTGCTGATCTCTGAACAGTATATGCCAGGCTAGTAATTACTTACATGATGAAGCAGCATGAACACTTCATTCCAAAAGTGCATCTTCCTTAGGTCAAAAAACAACATACCTTTCCATTTACACTAGGCTAGATCAGTTTGCCCCCCCCCCCCTAAAAGATTACTCGTCTTCCCCTTGCAGCTCCTAAACCCTGTAGGGGTTTATTAGAGCTCCAGCAGTGCTGCCAGCTAAAGGACTAGCAGGCTGTAGGCAGCACATGCCTCACAGTGTTGTGGTCTATAGGTACAACATATAGAGCTCTCCCTAGTTAACACCCAAGCTGTGAGCCACAACTACCTGCCTTCCACCTGCATGGGTCACCTGGCAATGGCTGCTCACTCCTATGGCCTACACTCACACTAAGCCTTTTGGAATAGTAAACTTTACATTCCCAACAAGAAATACATTTTAGCTGTGCTGAGTCATACTGCCACTGACAATAAATTAAGATGTGTATCCATGGGAGTCAATCAAGCAAAAACTAAAGCCGTTATAAGTTACATCCTTTCTACCCTACTTACATGCTGTGAATCTCATGCCTTTGCTGAAAGGAAATTGGTTAAAGCAAGAAAATTACCCTAGGACCCTGAACCAGTGGGACTCTACATCCTCTAAGTTGCTGTTTTGGATTTTTTTTCTAGTCTTATGATCCATTGATAGTCTGGCCAAAATTATTGGAAAGAAATGAAAAGAAATTCGAGGAAGAAATAAGTTTTGGCTAAGGCTTAATGTTCAAAGCTGACATGATACCACCCAATATGCTGAGGCGACAACAGCATGTAAACACAAAAAGCATTTCTGCAAATGCAGGCTGCCTCCCTACCCTCCCACAAAATGACAACATTGTCACTTTATGTATAACCGTATGCTGTTATATGGTAAAAGAACAAATGAAGACACTCGGGTTTGACTGTGAAAAATGTTAGGCACAATTACCACACCATTCTCCGCCCCCTTTTAAGCTAGTGTAAGTGATCTTATGTGCACATATCCGAGTAGTGCTGGTTTCTGACTATGCTGGGTACAGGGTATTAGTTGGGGATAGGGTTCCACTACTAAGCCTGTTTCAGACTTCTGCTTACAGAATAATTTACTGCCAAGCTATATGCATATTTAAATAGTTGCATGGACAACCCCCCCAGAAATAAATACAACACCAAATTCAAAAATAAAGCCCTATGGGCAACATAATAAAAGTAAAACAATACTCATTGCATGTAAAAATAAATGTAACTCTCAGAAAGCAAAAAACACTCTTGCTAAACTAAACAAGGAACTCATGACTGTGATTAAATCAACCAAAGCATGATATCAGGTAAAAATATGAACCCATGTGAAAGATAACCACAAAGTATTTTTAACTGTGCTAGAAATCACAGAAACAATGACTGACACTACAATGATCTAATAACAAATGTTATCACATACTTGGACCGGAGGATATAGCCAATCCACTGGCCACCTAATTCAGATTGAACTTCATCCCCCCACCATTTTTCCAATATTCTCACATCAAATACCTGTATCTATAACCCCCTCAAATCTCTCAGCAATTTCTGAAGTTACTACCCAAGGCCAAACACATAATGTCTGTTGGGACTGGATAACATACTAGGCTGCCTACCGGTTAGTCTGAAACCTGATATGCTGATTCCCCTACAAAGGCTATTCAGCACTAATCTCAAAACAGGTTTTGTGCTGGATGAATGAAAGAGTGCAACAGACATTCCTTGTATGAAGGTGGGACTTCAATGGGCCCATGAAGGTGGGACTTCAATGGGCCCAGGCAATTGTATACACATGAGCCTAACCAGTCTCATTTGAAAATCTATGTCCACAATCAACTGTGTCTTCATCACCACATATTCACTATTGTAAGGAAATCCTTTTTTATTGTACAGCTTATATCAAAAGGTATATCATCCAGATCCAGGCACATAACTGTTCCCCTTTACTTGGCACTAATTAGGTCAGTCACTGAGTACAATGCCCCTTTTGGTATGTACCTGTCCAATCACTTGTCACAAGTCTAACCTTCAAACATTTAGGAATTATTCCAAAGCAAACCTCCTACTAATGACTTATACGATGATGACATTTCCATCTCCCCAAACCATGTGCACACTGCAACCAGTATGGAATTGTTTACAGAAACCTATGCCATCATGTAAACAGCTGTACTGAAGCTGAGGTAGCTGTACCCACAAAGAATAAGCAGAGAACTAACTCAAATAACAAGCCACCCTGGTGAAATCCCAATATCAACAAGTTGTATAACAAAAGGAGGAAAACCACAGCCAAAACTAGGAAGTGCAATGCCCAGCAAGGTGAGAAACCCCTACAACTAAATAAGCAGCTCAGAAATCTTATCAAGCCCATTAAAGCCAAATTTGGGGAAGAAATATCCTCAGAGACAAAGTATAACCACAAGGTCTTCATTGGCTTTGTCTGCAACCTCAAAGGTGATACATCAGTGTGCTGAACAAATTAATGTAACCACCTAAAAGGAATCAGAGGATATAGCAAACCTACTGGCTGATAAATTTAATCCCAATTTCACCCCTTCTTCCCCCTCAATACCTCTTAGGAGACACCCTCGACCATAACTCCTCTGGCTATCACTAGCAAACAAGTCTTCAATGCACTCTCGAAGGCAAAGAATACTACCTCAATGGGCCCAGATCATATCTTGGGATACCTCTTGGCTAGCATGAAACATGAGGTGTCAAGTGCTCTAAAATCACTTTTCAACATTAGCCTCCTAACTGGCTTCATGCTTAGTGAACGCAGAACTGCAACAGTTAATCATCAGCACAAGGTTTGGCCTTCTACTGACCTGAATAACTACAGACCATAAGTCTGACTAGTCTTGTATGTAAAGCCATAGAAAGAATTATCATAGATATTTTAAATAAAGACACGGGGAACCGGTTTCCTTATTTACTTCTATAATTATTGCAAATATTGAAATATAATAGCAGAAACACTGATAGCCATTTGCTAAACAAACAATATATTGAAACTCACATTCACTGAAATGGCATGAAAACCCACATTAAAAGAAAATGCATCTGGCCAGTGGAGGATTAAGTTTACCTTTGAGCTGTTTTCAAACCATAGGCTCCTTGCACACATTTATAGGGCCATGGACACATGTATGTGTTCTTTGATTCACTTTCCTGATTTATTTAATTATATTCCTTGTATAATACAGCATCATTTGTTAGATTGGTGTTTTAAATTTGTAGTTATTAAACACAAAATGAAAACTCCAGCAAAGCTAGAACTTCCACCGAGTGACTTTCCAAACCTCTTGTATCAGAGGCACATGGGATATATGCAAATGCTGCTTATGAACATCAGGTGTTTCAACTAATTGGTGATTCTGAATGCCCATGACTTGTTTCTTCATTTTAATGGACAATTTCAGGCCAATAAAGCCAAACCCCACTAGCTGTGGATATGCATATTTCGGCCTTGTTATGACCTCATCAGCACAGCACAAGCAGAGTGTTTTTACTATGCATTAGAAACACAGGGCTGTTATACCCAACTGATGTCCATTATCATTAGGGTCACTGCAAAAATATCCCAAACAACAAACTAAAACAATGAGTGAGAAGGTCACTGAAAAAACAATCAGTAAAAACAAAATGAAAACTCCAGCAAAGCTAGAACGTCCACCGAGTGACCTCCCAAACCTCTTGTATCAGAGGCACATGGGATATATGCAAATGATCCTCATGAACATCAGGTGTTTCAGCTAATTGGCGATTCTGAATGCCCATGACTTGTTTCGTCGTTTTAATGGACAATTTCAGGCCAATAAAGCCAAACCCCACTAGTTGTGGATATGCATATTTTGGCCTTGTTATGACCTCATCAGCACAGCACAAGCAGAGTGTTTTTACTATGCATTAGAAACACAGGGCTGTTATACCCAACTGATGTCCATTATCATTAGGGTCACTGCAAAAATATCCCAAACAACAAACTAAAACAATGAGTGAGAAGGTCACTGAAAAAACAATCAGTAAAAACAAAATGAAAACTCCAGCAAAGCAAGAATGTCCACCGAGTGACCTCCCAAACCTCTTGTATCAGAGGCACATGGGATAAATGCAAATGATCTTCATGAACATCAGGTGTTTCAGCTAATTGGCGATTCTGAATGCCCATGACTTGTTTTGTCGTTTTAATGGACAATTTCAGGCCAATAAAGCCAAACCCCACTAGTTGTGGATATGCATATTTTGGCCTTGTTATGACCTCATCAGCATTCTGGTAGCTGGTGCAGAGGATTCAGGCTCTTGTCGCCATTGGAGATCACAGTTCCTTCAGCACTCTGGTAGTTGGTATAGAGGAGTCAGGCTCTTGTCTTCTATAATCAAGTAACATGTTCAAGCTTGATCAAGTTAATTAACTAACCTGCCCTCCCCTTAACTAAAGCATTGCACACTGTTAAATAAAAACAAATGATAACACACAGGAGGCTCAGATGCAAAAGTTTACTAGTGTACACCAGGAGGCAAAAAACCATACAAGTACAGAGTTTTGTCTGACATGATGTAGGAAATACACAATTTTATATAGTCATACATTCAAGCTGTGCCCACTTTACTGACATGGTTAGTCACAGGGCACCTACATCACTATGGTCTACGATATTCTATTCATAAGAAAAAGCTGATGTTATACATTTTAAAAGTTTTCCCATGGGAATAATACAGCCTTGCAAAGCACCTGGTGAGTTATAATGTCTTTCTGTAAACTGTTATTCTTTCAAGGTTTCAGTCCTGCTCGAATACAATAGTCGGTTCAGTCTTGTAATACACTTCTTTGTTCTTCTTGCAACATTACTTTAGCAGCTGTGCTTTATCTCTGATAATATTCACAAGGCCAATTATCTCAGAGGAAGGAAGAAGGATTTTCAATGCTTTATACATTTAATTTTCCTGACCCAGCAGATAATCATTAGTGAAAAACATAAGCTTGCTGAGCTGGCTACTGCCAGGGTCAGAGTTCAAATACACTGCAGCTCCAAAGCTTTAAGCAATTACATGTAAAATCATTCTTATTGCCATATTGTAAATAAAATAAAATGCATTATATACTATTTGCTTTTAAACTAGCACTTCATACATGTTCAAATACATATTTTTCTAACATTTCCCTCCTATTAATACTTTTTATTCTATTCAGAAACATAAACAACATCATATCGTCCACTATCCTTCTCCTTTAAGGACTTTCAACTAGGCGAGTCATTTAGTTTATATTTCAGAAAGAGTTTCGTCTGGAACCAATAGCTCCAGTTCAATGTCTTGGTACAAGGTCTCAGTTACAGATATATCAACAAAATCTTTGACTAATCTTTTCATACAGGGGATCCCACAACAGACACAAGCTCCTAATAGGAGCAGACCAACACAAATAGCAATCAAAATATTCATTAGGATAGAACCCCACCCACCAAATAGACTCTGGAAAAAGTTCGTCAGTGGGTTTGGGCCTGGTTCAGTCATGGCCTATACCTGCTGTATTACCTCTAGGTGATCATTGATCTCATGTCGATTGTCTGGTATGAACGCACAGCATTCTTCTTTGATAAGCGCACACGTACCACCTCTCGCCACTAGGGTGAAGTCAAGAGCCATTCGATTTTGTAGCACAACAGTTCTCATTGCATTCAGTTCATCAGTCACTAGTTTGAGAGCAGAAAAAGTTGCGTTACTCATTACTTCGAGAAGTTTCGACAGTTTTCTCAGCTCCCAGATCGATTTGACTGCTTTATATGCTGGAAGTATTCCAGCCCAGGATATAACACTATCACTCAAGTCCATATGAGTCAATTTTTCTTTATCTTTCACGGAATGATGATCCTTCCAACCAGCTTCGATTTTTCCCACTGGATTTACAGGTTTTCCGATTGGATCCTCAGGTTTTCGGGCTACATCTCTTACATTTTGTATCTTACCTAGAGGTAATTCTGCAGTATGCCTTATAGCCGGAACCAGATAACCCAAAAAACAACTGCCGGACCAATTCTCAGGTAGCCATTTGTATGCCTTTTTCCCACAAACAAAATAACAGTTTTCTACTTTAGTACTGATGCGGGTTAATTCTGAATGAAACATTTTCTTGTATATAACAGACAATTGTTTATGCAATACAGGATTACTCTGCACATCTCTTATTGTTGTTTTCATTAAGCTCAAATATGAATCATAATTTGTGCTACAACTAGTGGTTTTATCTTTAGTCTTAATATAGCATTTATAAGATACAGTTATGTTATAGTTACTCCAACCCACTTGGAGTGTATTATTTTTATAGAAACATACAATTCCTCTCTGTGTAATAGGTAAATACAATGCAATTTTGTCCTGTGATCTTACAGAACCTGTATCAAAAAGTAAATTTTCCCAAGTCTCATTTATCCCCAAGGGGACAGCGGACATCAACAGTCCTCCGTATGCTGTTGGTATAGCAGTACAAACCCAGCAGTTTGAAATGTTCATAGTCTCTACATATACACGCTTCATAGCTAGGTATGTGTAAAAGTTTGGATGCCAGTCTATAGACAGTTCATCACGTTTCTCCACTTTCATTTGTGCGGTTATATGCAGGAAGAACCACAACAAAAGGAAAGTCACCACAATCATAGTCAATAAATGCACAGTTAGCAAGATGATTAAACAATATCTTCGAGGTTGATCTGTATTTTTACTCATTTTGCTCTTGGTCATCCTGCCTTTGTTGTGTGTCAGTCACAAAATGTTTATCAAGCTGAAAATTCTTTACCGGTTTACAGTGCATCAGGTGAACCCAGGATGACCTCTCAGCAACTTTGACTGCAGTAGGCAGTACCTGGTACGGTCCTTCCCACTTCGGACTCGTCCAATTTTTCTTCTTTGTGACCTTCAACCACACCTAGGACCCTGGGGTCAGCACCGCTTCCAATGGTCTGGTCTGTCCTCTATCTGAAAAAGAGTTCAACTGCAAAACAGTTTTATTTGTTAACAGTTTCCTCATATAACTAGCTAATGAGCTGTCAGCCTCTAGTTCTGCAGGCATGAGAGCTTTCCACTGTGGCACATAATATGCCCTTCCAAATATCACTTCAAAGGGGGTCAAACCCTTTACATTTGGAACTGTTCTCATGCTCAGCAGTGCCAAGGGCAAACAGCAAATCCAATTCTTCTGTGTTTCATTTATTAACTTCCTCAACTTGCTTTTTAGAATTCCATTGTACCTTTCCACCAGTCCTGCAGACTGTGGGTGGTAAGCACAATGATTCTTCAAGGAGATCCCAAAGAATCTCCCAAGTTGGTGAATCGTCTGATTAACAAAGTGTGTCCCATTGTCACTATAGATTCTTTCCGGTATGCCAAATCTAGGAATTATTTCTTTTATTAGGGCCTTTGCCACTGTTGCCGCATCCGGATTTTTTGTTGAAAAGGCTTCTACCCATTTGAAAAACATGTCTATAATCACTAAACAGTATTTTTTCCCTTTGCATTTGCTCAATTCTATGAAATCCATACAGATAGTATGGAATGGATATGGTGGTATAGGAAAACTCCCTTGCTTAGGTTTAAATGCTCCTTGTGCATGATGTTTGTTACAGATATGACATGCTGCACAAAATTTTTGTGTAAAGTTTGTGAATCCGTATGTTTGGAATATTCGATTTAATAACTGTACCATCCCCCCTGTTGAGACATGGCTCTGCCCATGGCTCAACAAAGCTGCATATCTAAATAAATTAGACGGCAATATTGGCTTTTTCTCTTTGGAGATGTACAGTCCATTTTCGAGGATTGCACCTCGTTTCTCCCATTTTTGTTTCTCAGCTTTTGTAGTCAATGTCTGCATCGTTTTTAACATTTCTAAATCTAAAATCTCAGAGGGTTGTAATTCCTCAGTTAAAAGTAAAGTTTCTGAGTCTGAGGCTGCTTGTTTTGCAGCTGCATCAGCTTTTGCATTTCCTTTTGAAATTGCATCCTGCTGTTTTGTATGAGCTAAACATTTACAAATAGCTACTTTAGTAGGTAACTGAATAGAATCTAATAAGTTCAAAATAAGTTTCGCATGATTAATCGGTTTGCCAGTAGATGTTATCATTCCCCTATTTTTACATTGCTGTGCAAAAACATGCACTGTAGAGAAAGCATACTGACTGTCAGTATATATGTTCACACATTTGTCTTTCGCTAGAGTGCAAGCCCGTGTTAAGGCTATCAATTCTGCTGCTTGAGCAGACAGGTTATGCTGTAGGGGTTGGGCTTCTAAAATCTCTGTATCTGTGACTACTGCATACCCTACTAGATTTTTCCCTGTAGGACCCTTTCTGCATGAACCGTCCACATAAAATGACACCTCGGCATCATCCAAGGGGATATCAGTGAGGTCTTATCTGGGCAAAGTTATTTGCTCAATTTCCTGCAGGCAACTGTGCGGTGTGCTATCCACAGGAGATGGAAGTAATGTTGATGGATTTAATGTTGTACAACGTTCAATTACCATATGAGGTTGGCTCAGCAGTATGGTCATACATGAAAGATGTCTAGCAGGAGATAGATATGCTATTTTTTCTTGCAGTAAAATTATCGCGACTGCATGAGGCACTCTCAATGTGAGAGGGTGGAATAACACCACTGAGGCCGAAGCCTGTACTGCCATTGCAGCTGCAACTACTGCTTGCACACAGTGAGGCAATGATCATGCCACTGGATCTAACTGTGATGAATAGTAAGCTATGGGGTGTTGCTTATTCCCATGCTGTTGCGTCAAGACTGACGTCATGTATCCCTGTTTACAATCTATGGTTTGAAAAAATCTTTTGTGGTAATTTGGAAGTCCTAAAACTAATGATGAAGCTATCAGTTGTTTTAGTCTGCAGAAAGCTGTTTCTGCTTAAGGTGTCCATTGTAATACATCTTGTGCTGCCATTGGTGTTTTATATATTAAATCAGCCAATGGAGCAGATTCTAAAGCATAGTTTGATATCCAGCTTCGACAAAAATTAGTTGTTCCCAAGAAGGACATCATTTCCTTCTTGGTTGCTGGTTTGGGTGCCTGTAAAATCGCTGTTTTTCTGTCTTCGTCTAATATTCTACCTTCATTGGATATTACATATCCTAGGTATCTAACCCGTTTTCTCCAAAGTTGTAACTTACTTTTGTTTACTTTGTGTCCTTGTGCTGCTAAAAATTTCAATAATGTTATTTTATCTTCCCTGCACTGGTGTTGGGTAAGGGCTGCTAGCAAGATGTCATCTACATAAAGTAGAATCTGACTACCTCCTGGTGGAGTAAATCCTGCCAGGTTACTTGCCATTTCTTGTGCAAATATCGTTGGACTTTCACAATATCCCTGTGGCAGCCGAGTATAGGTATATCTTTTACCTTGAAATGTAAACGCAAACCAATACTGGCTATCAGGATGTATAGGTATTGAAAAGAAAGCATTGCTTATATCTACCACAGTAAAATATTTTTGTTGTGGCTTCAAATCATTCAACAAGGTGTGTGGGTCTGGCACCGTAGGTGCTCTGGGTATTATTGCATTGTTTACGGCTTGTAAATCCTATACCATCCGCCATTCCCCGTTTGCTTTTTTAACAGGAAATAGAGGGGTGTTACATGGTGAATCCAGAGATTCTACCAGTACTCCTTCCTTGAGTAATGCTGCTATTATAGACTTGATTCCTTGCTCTGCATCTTTCCTCAAGGGATATTGTCTTTTTTGTGGTCTAAATGCTGATTTAGGTGTAATGGTTACTGGTCCTGCTGTTCGAATAAGTCCTACATCTGATTTGCCTGTTGACCAAAGAATATTTGGTATATCACACAAGGCTTTTTCTTCTTCTTCTAACAAGAATGCTAATCAGCTGTCTTCACTAGCTTGCAAGTGTACAGCTGGATGTGTCTGTGTTAGCCAATTCAATTTCTGTTTTTGTACTCCCTGTTCTGATAATTCTAAATCAGTTTGCTTTTCCCATTTTGTTACTTTTTCTCCTAAATCTGCCCATCTCACATCTTTACTCTTTGTCAAGCTGACATGTGGCAGTCTATTAGATTTGTACAGTGTCATGAATTCTTGAGGTAGTGAACAGCTTACCACACTGTTTCCCTCAGTATCCCAATACAAGGTTCGTAATACTAATCTGTTAGCGGGATTTTTGAACAACTCTTGCTCATATTCTTTTTCAGGTCCTGGCATGCTGCAGTAGTATAGAGTGCAATGTAACAAATGCTGTTGGTCAGTGTCAAGGGAGGGGGCCTTACTGATGGCTACATTCATCAGTTCTTCGGTTACTGCCCCTGGACCAGTCATAACTAGGTCCTGGCTGTACCAGTAAAAGGTTTCACCCTCCGGTCGCACCACAAAAGTATCCATTTGTCTTTGTGCTTCCATACCCTGCATAGTAGGAACTACCACTATGCCAAATATCTGCATAAGATCTCTTCCCAGTAAGTTTACTGGACATTTTGCAGAAACTACAATTTTACTTTTCTGAGTCATACCTGAAATAGGGTCAGTTATTGCTATATCATGGGAGAGTGGCTCCCTATATAGCTGTCCATTTGCTGCTTTCACTAATATATAGTCAGGTGATTCAGAGTGTTCCGGTAACTTTGAAGGGTGTATCAAAGTTCGTGACGCTCCTGAGTCACACAAGAATTTCACTTCCCTTCCTTCCACCAGAAGTGTAACTTCCGGTTTTGTGTCTGCCAAATAGAGCTCCAAGCTCAGTAATGCCAAATCTAAAATTTCACTTTGTTCATCCTCTACATCTGCTTGCACTTCCTCTGTTCCTTCCACTACATTTACATTTGTCCTTTGTTTCTTAGTCTTTCCGATGATTTCTGATTTTCATCACTATCATATAGTCAGTCCTCATCACCTTTATTTTCTGTAGTCTCCTTTTTATTTAGCCAGCAATCCCTTGCTAAATGTCCTTTCTTACCACACTTAAAGCACTCACCTTTCTTTTTTCTCTCTTCAAAATCTTCTGACCTTTTGTCAGATTGTTTATTTCCCTGGGTATTTTTCTTACCCTTTTTACCTGACTGTACTACAAAGACCTCTGCTCCGTCTTCAGCTGTGAAGACCTGTGTCTTCTTTTTCTTTTTACTATTAAAGTGTCTCTCAGCATGTCTAGCATATTCAAGTAAGGCTTGTAGCCTGCTTGTTCGATGATCTATCATATGCTTTGTAATAAAGCTGCTGATAGGTGCAATGCAACCTTTCAAAAACGCATTTTTCAGTTGCTGTTCATACGAGCTATCATTTGTCTGGCTTTCAGGAATAGCCATACCACTATGGTTATTGAAACATTCCAATAATCTACCATAGTACCCATCTACAGTTTCATTCTCTTGCTGCATGCATTGATTAATGCAAGTCCAATCTGCTCTAGGTTTCCATTTTTCAGAGATTCGGTCTGTAAGACCTTCCACTCTGTTGTCCAATTCTGCGTCACTATGTAGGAGTGCTTTAAGCTGTGCGTGACGAGAGTTCCAGGCGCCACAAATCATGTGCCAGTCTGGACCTACAATCTGTCTAACTACCTTTTCTACTTCTTCCCCATTCAAGTGGTAACTTAGTCTTATACCTTGTAAATCTTGTAAAAACTTTGTGTAATTAATTTTCGGATGAGGGATTCCCTCTGTACCTTTCCGAATATCTTCTGGTGTCCATGGTCTATACACTAGGAGAGTTGGGTCCTGCCCTTCCTGTCCTGCCTGAGGGTTCGGTACCTCGATTAGTGGACAGATTTCTTCCCCATCCTCTTCTAGTGTGTCTATCCCCATTTGATATAAGTCTGTGTCTCTAAGTGTCTTACGTGTCCGGGACCTAGTTTCAATAGGTTCTCTAACGAATGGTTTTAGTGTTCTTGTAACTTCAGGATAACGTGGAGGTGGACTAGCCTGTCCTCCTGCTTCATATCCTGAAAAAGGCATTGGAGGGGGCGGAGAGGGAGGGGCCGTCGCTATTACTGTATTATTATCCTCTTTGTCTAAAAATAATGTTTTCGCATTTTTAATTTTCTGTTCCCTTCGGTTTACTTCCTCAATCCACCTATGTGCCTGAGTAATGCCTAATCGCTGTTGTTTTTTTGCCTGACCTTCTGCGTCAGATTTAAGCTGTTTTAAAAGTTTAATTAATGAAATCTTATTTAATTTACCGTCAAATCCGTATTTATTAACCCATTTTGTATAATACCTTACATTATCTGCTCGTTGTGATTGCATATATTTTGCGTCATCAGTTAGGGGCGGATCTCGCAATTTTTTAGTGCACTGATTTCCCATTTTAATGTTACGTAACCCTTTTCACCACGTGGTATTTCAGTTCCTTACACAGTTTATCTAGAATAACTGCCTACCTTATTCTGTTTCCCTGATCTCTGACAAGATATATAGTAATTTCCTTTTGTCCCTGATCTGTATAACAAATCTCTGACAATGACATTTACTGTAACCTAGTCCCTGATCTAAAACAGAAAAAAGGCAAATATCTTCCTACCTGAGCCTCCTGGGTCAACCAGTTAGAGACCGCTCTTCGGCCGCAGATCAGAAAAGTGGCCAACCTCTCAAAACGACAATTCAGTCGGAGGTCTTTGTGTTTCAAGAAGAACCGTTTTGGTAGCTTCTCCTGCGCAGTATTCGACCACCGGTACACTCTGATCTGTAGCTGTTGAGGGCTTCCAGTCAAGGAGGACCAAACTGTTAAATAAAAACAAATGATAACACACAGGAGGCTCAGATGCAAAAGTTTACTAGTGTACACCAGGAGGCAAAAAAACATACAAGTACAGAGTTTTGTCTGACATGATGTAGGAAATACACAATTTTATATAGTCATACATTCAAGCTGTGCCCACTTTACTGACGTGGTTAGTCACAGGGCACCTACATCACTATGGTCTACAATATTCTATTCATAAGAAAAAGCTGATGTTATACATTTTAAAAGTTTTCCCATGGGAATAATACAGCCTTGCAAAGCACCTAGTGAGTTATAATGTCTTTCTGTAAAATGTTATTCTTTCAAGGTTTCAGTCCTGCTCGAATACAATAGTCGGTTCAGTCTTGTAATACACTTCTTTGTTCTTCTTGCAACATTACTTTAGCAGCTGTGCTTTATTTCTGATAATATTCACAAGGCCAATTATCTCAGAGGAAGGAAGAAAGATTTTCAATGCTTTATACATTTAATTTACCTGACCCAGCAGATAATCATTAGTGAAAAACATAAGCTTGCTGAGCTGGCTACTGCCAGGGTCAGAGTTCAAATACACTGCAGCTCCAAAGCTTCAAGCAATTACATGTAAAATCATTCTTATTGCCATATTGTAAATAGAATAAAATGCATTATATACTATTTGCTTTTAAACTAGCACTTCATACATGTTCAAATACATATATTTCTAACACACACCATGTGTCCATACCTCTCAATCTCTTAGCATAAGAAATCTGAACAAAGCCTAAAATAATGGGGGCACAAAAGCCCCAAAATAGGGACAGATTTTAAGTATTGCACTTACAGACTTAGAAAGTTGCTAGAATAATAGCATTTTCTTAGCATGCATTTTCTAAAGGAAATGAAGTCTAAAACTCAAATATATGACATCTACTTATTTCAATCATCAGTGATTTGCCAGAAAACCACAAACATTGAGGAATAGCCCAAAAATATGAGGAAAAAATCATGATATTTTGCAAAAATCTGGACCATTGAGAGGTATGCATATCTTTTAATCTCTTAGTGTAAGAAATCTGAACAAAGCCTGAAATAATGGAAATACAATGGCCTGAAATAGGGATCATGCCTCTTGACCTCTTCCAGCAAGATATCTGGACAAAGCCAATAGTAACAGGGGGACAAAGGCCAAAAAATAGGGAAACTTTTTAAGTATTGCCCTTACAGACTTAGAAAGTTGTAATAATTACAGGTTTTGCATTAGCATTAATTTTCTGAAGGATATCGAATTTGAAAATCAAATGTCTGCCATTATTTTCTTACTTCAGTCCTCAATGATTAGTCAGTAATTTGCAAGAAACCACCAAATTTTGGAGAAATGGAACAAAAATATGAGGCAAAAATCTAGACATTCTGTGAAAATCTTGACAGTTGAGAGGTATGAATTAGGAATCGATTTTAAATATTGCTCTTTTTTAACTTAGAAAGTTGGTAGAATAACATGACTTGTGCTAGAATGTATTTTCTGAAGGATATGAATACATATGTCATTATTTAGTGACTTCAGTCCTCCATGATTTGCTTGAAAACCACACATTTTATGAGAAACAGACCAAAACTTTGAGGTTAAATCTGGACAGTTGAGAGATATATTAAACACACACACACACACACACACACACACTTACCATTTACTTACTTACCTTCTCTCTCAACAGAATGGCTGTGCGAAATAGGTATACATTCATGTTAGCATGCTTGCCTTCCTTAAAGGAGAAGACAGAACTTTAGCTTTTTCTCCTGGATCCTAGTGCCTGCCCTTTGCTACCCCCTCCACACAAACAGTGCACTGAAATGGGTACAGTGAGTATGTCTCTCAATGTCCCTGATTGCAGGGATCATGCAAGTGTCTCTTTCCCCACTGTAGTGTAATCTCAGAGTTAGTATATATAACTAGTCGGGGATGTGAAGGGATTGCCTCATGGAAAAAAATCTGTTTTTTTCTGTATTCGACATTATGAATTCCAGTTTTATGACATCTGACATTCAGGGTGTTAAATCAAAAGGAATGAATCCAGTACAGATAGTGTTTGTCAAAACCATCTTGTGGTCTTTACAGGTCCATCTATTTTACTTTTCTTCTCCTTAAGTAGAGCAGAGAAGATCTGCTTTTGTTTTGCTCCAGTCAAATCACTGATCTTCTGTAGCTTAGGACTTTAACACCAAAAAATTAGTAGAAGTCATGCTCCCCACCTGATCTCCCTATTGCAAAGTGCTATTTGTTAGTGGCAACAGTTAGAACTTTTTGACTGACTCTTCAGGTAAGTGCTTTAAAGCAGGACTTTCAATGTTCAGGACAAAACCCCTTTTCATATTCTTCAGAAAATGTCAGAGTCCTTTCAAATGGTATCATTACAAAATTCAAAATTAATGTACTCTAGATTGCAATGCAGTTAGTTCATTCATTTTCCTAATTTTATTTATTTGTCCTTTGTTGACCAGGTTAGCCACTCTAGGCTAATAGTCTCTTTTCAGTGGATACCTAAGAAGGTATTTATACTGCTAGGAGAAATTTGGCTAGAGCTTCAAGGGATTTCCCCTATTCATTAGGAGAGTGCTTATTCCACTCCTACACAACCTCAGCTAGAAAAATAGCAGTCAAAGAGATCTGAGATGATGGATAGCGAAGACATGAGTGCTGGTGCAGTGCTTGAAATCCTACAAAATTTTGAGGAACTATATCAGAGGAATTTACTTGTTTCATCTGCAGCAAGCATTCAAAACAATAATGGATGTGTTATTACAACCCTCCACTGAGGAGGTAGCAGAATGACATGTTGAGTAAATTGTTGTTTCCCAGCAAGCCAGAGAGTGGAAAAGATGATGCATGGATGGAAATTATGGACAACATTCAGTCAGATGAACTGCAAGTTTTTTTTAAAAAAGATTGACAGACAAAGAAATCATATGCTGATACTATAAGAAACTGCAGAGAAAGTGATGAGGTATGTACAGGAAATGGAAATATCAACAATCAAAGCAAATACGTGGTGAAAATTCAAAACAAAGAAGAAAAAGAAATGGACAGATATATTTGGGATAATTTAATGTTTGCTTTGAGAGTGAAGGTCCAGGAGGTAAGAACTTGTATTCTTATTCATAAAGAGACATTTTTGACATAATTTATGAGACTGGTTCTGTTCTGGAAAGCTTTTTGGGGGAGTACGAGAAGAAGAAGAAGAACTATAATCCATGAGATTCTCATGTGGTTAAAGCATTTCCCAAAGAAACAAAAAAGAAAACGGATGTTCAGTTTGGAACTGACATTGAAAAAGAGACTTAAAAGAGAAATTTATGCAAACATTGTAAAGAATTTATGGACATTGGCAAAGTCTATGATACCAGAGGATTGTGGAATGGGTGATTGGGCTGTCATATTGCACTAAAATGGAGAAACAACAAATTCTTAGTATCCCTAGTATGATAAATGTAGAGGTTGAAGAAGGTGTTGTAAAATATTGGAGACACCAGAAACATGTTTATATCTTGTGGAAAAGATGATCATTTGATAAGTTGTTAAGAAGAATTGTTATATTTGTGGGGAAACAGGTCATGATGCAAAAAACGTGTGAATTGAAATGTTATAAATGTAACAAAATTAGGCATTTATTTATGGACTATAATCTAGAGAGAAAAGATGAAGAAGAAAGAAACAAAAGTGAGGACAATATACAAAGAGAAGAAACAGTCCAATAAAAGATGAAGAAGTTGGGAAGCAAGATAAGAATAGAGAGGAAAATGAAAGAGAAGACAATATAGAAGAAGGTTCTAAAATAAGTAACAAGCACGATGTTAACTGGAAAATAGTAAAAGGTAAAAACAGGATTATATGGACAAAAGAGTAAGATGCAGAAAAAGAAAGTTTAAAGGGATAATTGTAAATGAGAAAAAGAAAAGAAATGGATAATGCAAATTAGATAAATACTTCAAATTTACACAATTTCTGGTAAGCTACAACATAGACATAATTACAACTTTAGAGTGCTTTCAGTAAATGTAAATAGAACCAAAAATATAAGTAGAAGAATAGGCATCCTAATTCCTAAATTGGCATAGTAAGTGTGATCTTGACATAATAATATTGGAAGATGTAAGATTTTTTTTACACAAGAAGATAATTTACAAACAAATAACCTTTGAGGAGAAGATACAATATAGACCCTAGGAATGAAACTATGTTCAGGCATAACTGTACTTTGTAGAAAGTCATTGAAAATATCAAACATAATAATGGCAATGTTGGGAAGATTAACTATTGCAGATCTCAGATGGCATAATCACGTATACAGAATTTAACTATGTATGGCTATTTTACATGTAAAGAAAGGAAAAATTTATTTCATAAAATTTTGAATTATGTAGTAATTAATATGAATATAACATTGAGATGTTTTAATTGTGATTTGAGAGGAAAAAAGAAGAAGAGAGGAAACAATGTTAAGAAAAGTTTGGAAATTATAAAATGTGGCAACTTAATGACTTGGAATAATAACTTGTGGACATATAATCAAGGTCCATATAAGATAGAACTAGTTTATTTTATTATATAACAAGGTTTAAATATAGCTATGGGAGAGGCACTTATAACAGGCTTTTCAGATCACTCAGCCATATGAATAGAAATACAAGAAAATTAGGAGTATGAGAGATTGGGAAAGGGATAAAAAGAATAAATGAAAAATTATGGGAAGAAAATGAAGAAAAAAAAATAAGCACACAGTTATGGAAAGATCACATTTCCTCTAGACTATGTTATAAAAGTTGGTCTGAGTGGGGGCTAGTTTTTAAAGAAAAATATAAAAATGTTTTAGAATGGCAGTCAGATATAAGAAAAACAGGCAAAATAATTTACAAAACAATGTGTATGAATGTTTTAAAGGATTTAGAAAGGAACAATAGAGAATATTATGTGATAGAATGGAGAATTTATGATAAGTATCAAAAGAATATTAAATAATAATGTAAATTTGCATAAGATGTGCTACTTATATTACTAATGAAGGGATAAAAATTTCAATCTTGTTTACTAATGCAGATGATTTTATATAGGTTCATAGGAGTTTACTAGACTGACAGCTGAAGAGCCCTTACAAGCCTAGCCATTTTTACCCAGACTTTACTTAATTTTCTATCCCTGGAGGAAATATAACATGCTCAGCAAGCAGGGTTTTGACAAATTTTGCAGACTGCTTCTATCCATAAGGGACAGGGATGCCATCCCAGGAGTGAATTTATGATTTCCCATCCATTGGTCCAGATTGCACTTGAAGTTGGTCAGGGAAGGGCTCTGCTTCAGGTGAATAGAAAACTTATTCCAAAGAAGGGGCAATCTCAGGGACACATCTGTCTCTCCAGCATAATCTATTCATGTCAGTGATCAGTCTTAGATCCTTAGAGAGAGTAAGCTTCATGCAGTTAGATTTGAGATTATGCAGAATTTTCATCATGGCTGTTCAGATACTGCCTTGTAGGTCAGGCATAGATGCACCCCTCAGTAATTGGCAGGAAACTGAATATAATGATAGGGCCTTTAATCAGTCAACATATGACATGATAAGTTATACCCTGTTTCTTTTGGGGGGGGTGAGAAATCTCTGAGGATGCTCCAGCTGTTGCAGGTGACTGATAAGGTACATGCCAAAGGGTGCACTACTCGATTATTGGTCTGAGGGCCGAGTACAGTGGTACTGTGAGAGCCTTAGTTCTGGATGTCATGCCCTTAGTTATAAACTGAGCTATACAGAAGGGTTTCCTCACCACTGTGGACACCTGGTGATCAAAGTACAGATTACTATCTATCTGAGTACCCAGATCTCTCACCACTAGATCCCACTCTTAGTGGAGTACTATCAATATTGCAATTTGCAGGGTATTTGATGTCTCTAAGGATATTATTATGCTCTATTTCACATTTAGTTTGAGGCCATGTCTCAGACACCTAACATTAGACTGCATTAGTTTTTCTGTAGGATATCAACATTGTTTGATTGCCCCAAACTGTAGTCATCAGCAAACGTTGTTAGTCAAAGGCCATCTACATTTATTTTGACATCTAAGAAATATATGCCAAACAGGAGGGGGCTCAGCACAGAGCCCTGTGGTACTCAATTGCTGACTGCCCTCTTGCTGGATGAAGATTCCCCTACTCTAATACCATGTGTCCTATCCATGAGTCATTTGGCTATCTATCTGGTGATGAAGAGGTTTATGCCCAATTGTGTGAGTTTATCTAATTGTCACTTAATTAAATAAGCTGATATTATAACATCTAATTTATCTTCAGGCAAGGTGAACTTCTTTCCTCTTTCTGGAGTAATGTATTTTTTGGTTTATCAGTCAAGTTTCAGATTTACATATGAAGCTTTGTTAGCAATCATAGTCATCTACATTTTTCATTTTTTCTTGAGGGGCTGTGGATGACTTGGAAATGCTCAGCTTAAAATATAGAAACCTTTGTGCTTCTCTCTCTTGAAAAATGCAAAGGAGTTCATATTACCTGAAGACAAACTAGATGTCATAATATGGTGTTATTTAAGGAAGTGTCAAATGTATACACATTAATTCTGAAGAAGTCATTTTAATTTGCATAGGATGATAGTCCTTAACTACTGTGGAGACATTTTTGTGGAGATATATTCAATAAATTCATAATCATCACCAGTGGATGTACTGTTTGACTTCCTGTGGTATGTTCTGCTAGTGCAAATTTATTTGTTTACTAGAGTCAGTTTCTACACATATGCTGTTTTTTTTTTTCTTTTTGGTTCACAGCTACATATTACACAAGCCATTTCATTTTATCAAAAATTCATAAAAATAAACTGATTGTAATATAAGGAATGTAATTTTAATTTAGAAATCTCTGCTGCTTCCTTAAGAAAATAAATGATTCCCTCAAAGCAAATGTAATCAATAAGTCTAGAAATGCAAACTTTGGTGAACTTTTTTTATTTTTTGCAGCTCTATGATAAAATATCAAGAGAGATATTTTTAATGATAAATTTATCTGAGGTCATACCACACTGAGACATTTGTAGGTGTCAAAAAGCAAAAACAAGTGTTAGTTGAACTTGAATAAATTCAATTGGTTTGACAGTATTCAAGCTATCTTGTCTATGGTTCCGGCAAATTCTTTATTTCTTATTTATTGCAGTATCAGTTGTCTTTGAGGGTGTCTGATTCCAAGGTTCTTTCTTAAGTCACAGCTCATATAAATACAGTAATTTATTTTATTTGTTTATTATTTGTCTGTTTGCTTCTTTGTTTCCAACTGACTGGATTAGTACAGGAACCATTTGGTTGCTTCCTGGGTCATGAAACAGAGACACAATTTACATGCATCTACAGCTGACATGCAAAGAATATGTGATAGTTACATAGAATGACCTTTTCCCCTTTCTGAGCCATGAGCCACAGACAATAATAGCTACATACAAATAGTGCTGACTATGAACAGTAAGGAGAACGTAGAAGAAAAAAAAATGCAGATAATTTCAATAAACAATATTAAAAGGGTAAATAATATGACAAATAAACATTATGCAGTAAAAAACACTGATGGATTCACCAACCAAAAAGAAGATGCTGTTTCAGAATACCATAAACGAACTCTTTATTCACGAAAAACAAACAGATAAGCGCTTTCACGCACTTGAAGTGCGCTTCCTCAGATCTTCACATTTAATAAATAATACCAGATGGTATATATAGTCAGTAAACTTCAATTAGAACAAGTAAATGCATCCAATCATTCAATTTACTTAATTAATTAAATTCAAAACACAAAACGGTGCTCACATTTATATGGAGGGCTAGTATACCAAAATGTCACAATGCTTATATACGTTAGTTAAGAACAATGCTTTCCAAGTTTAAAATGCATTCAAAGCATTCAAAATAGTAAATAATGCTCATATTTATATGAGGAGCTAATAACCTACTGTCATAATGCCTATATGCTTATATTTGAATACTTCAATTTTTAAAATATATTAGGACAAGCCTTAAAACACATTAAAACCATTTAAAACATCTAAAACATAAATAATCACTATTTAGTAATGTGCAAGTAACGCATTTCATAAACTTATAGAACAATAATATATAGAATTTTTCTCGTGTTCTGTATGAAAATATTTCTTATATTCTATGTATAAAAATGTAAATATAAATATAATGCATATAACCAAGATAAAAATGTAAAAATATATACCCAAAATAAAAATATGTATATATATATATATATATATATATATACAAGGTTCATGTATTCATATCAATACTAATATATGTATCAAAAAACGTTCCTCGAATATAGATATCATATAAGAACCTCATATTTGAAAATATGTACATGTCAATAAGACATATAAAACGAAGGGTGTGGATCTGTAGAATCAAAGATGTGGACATTAACATTTATTTAATTCCTATGTGTGTTTCATTACTGAAAATATATATTTTTATATGTCCTCAAGCATATATACAAATTTATTATTATTATTATATGCTAAAAATCTACAAGATCTAAACTATTAGTAAGTAGATATTAATCAATATATAAATATAAACGTATGAATAAATGAATAAATGAATAGATATATTATAGTTTATACTTATATAAATATCTATTTAAATAGAATGTATATATATAATATATATAATAATATCTATCAATATAAATACATATATATGGATATAAGATACATATATAAACAAACCATGTGTAGCAAATAACAAGTAGAAAATATATACACATATACATATATAAAGATATAAATATAAATATAAATATAAATATAGATATAAATATAAATATAAATATAAATATAAACATAAATATAAATGTAAGTGTGACTGGGTACATATAGATAATATAAAGCAATCCATATATTCAGTTATAACCTATCAAATTTAAACTAATATTATTTATAAAATTATTTAAAATTATTTAAAATATATACTATCTTTTAAGATATTTATCGAACATAGAATAACAAAATATTTCATATGTTTCATATATTGTATTTGTAAATGCACATATACTCAAATGGTATAGTAAAAATTGGTTGAATTAAATGATGCTGTTTAATTAAGATGAAGAATAGAAAGCACATTTGTTAATGGCCTATGAATAATATACAACATTTCAATAGCCGTTGGAGTAATATGCATATGTATATATATATGTACAGGTAGATGCAGCAACCTTTACTTATACAACCTGCTATCTAGAGCTGGTTTGATACAGATAGTTTGATTCAAGCCAGGATGTAAGTGGGCACCTAACTTCAAAATCCATGACAATTCAATATTTGCTAGAGTGTTTGCATTATTTCCCCATCTTTTAATATATAATAAAATTGAAATACAACAGAAACGTGTGTGTGTGTGTGTGTGTGTGTGTGTGTGTGTGTGTGTGTGTGTGTGTGTGTGCGTTTGTGTGTGTGTATGGGTCTTCTTCATAACAATGAAAGACCAGAAGAACAAAACTCGGAACACCGAGACGAAAACAACGAAACCCCAGAATACCGAAAAACATGTAAGTTTACAAAACACACATAACACACAAAAACACACACACAACTGCCCCACACTACTAAACAAAACACCCTACACTAATGATAAGCAGGGGGGAAAGCACCCCTGCACCCCCACACCCCCCTACTTTAATATTCTAACTCCAAGATTGCACAAACAGACACACAAGACAAACACACACCCACACAGTACAGTCCCTCACACACACACACACACACACACACACACACACACACACACACACACACACACACACAAACACACACACACACACACACACACCACAGTCACAACACACACTTACACACAGCATTTCCCCTCACAAATACACTCACACACATACACTTACCTACAGCAAAACATGAAAAGTGCTAATTCAAACTAGCATAACATCGGGATATTGAATTTCGCGCTTTTCAGTGTTCTGCGGTTTCGTTGCTTTCGTCTCGGCATTCCTGATTTTGATCTTCTGGTCTTTCGTCCAACTCAAGTAGACCCGT
>NC_056738.1:244647259-244687259 GCF_019279795.1 Protopterus annectens
GAACTGTCTTTCCTGTATTAATAACAGAATAAACTCATCAGTGTTATATGTGAAAAAAATGTTGCCAAGTCCCTTTCAAGAAACACATTACACCAAATGACATCTGACAACCTTTATTAAATTTCTATAAACATAAATGTTAATCAATATTCAATCATTTCAACCAAACATGATACAGGTGAAATAACATCCATGTAACATTATCATAGGACAGGACAGGGTAAACCTGCTCATCCTGATCAGTAAGCAGCGTCCATCCCTCCACTCACTTACATATGAAGCAGCATACCCGCTCACTTCCATTACCATTTATTGATACTTATCAAGCAGCATACCCGCTCACTTCCATTACCATTTATTGATACTTATCAAGCAGCGTACCTGCTCACTTCCATTACCATTTATTGCATTATACCATCAATACAATAAGCAGCTTCACCCACTTGCTTATATACTTATCAAGCAGAGTATCCGCTCACTTTCATTACCATTTATTGCATTATACCATCAACCAAATAAGCAGCTTCCTCTGTTTACTTATGTACTCAAGCAGCGTAACCGCTCACTTTCCTTTTCAAACTTATTGAATTGACCATCCAGCACCAGAGGGGGAACAGAAGAGGGCAAGCCTGCTCCTCTTCTCCAGCCACCAGCCTGACCAGGCTGATTCCCCTCTTTGTGGCACACTTCCAACAAACTAAAAACCCTTACGGCATCCGGCCAAACATCATTCGGTGTACCCTGTCCCCACTAACAAGGGGGGTATAGTCAACTCCTAAAACCCTATCATATAACAAAATAAACAGTTACTGAAACAACTAAAAACAAAACACTGACCCTTCACCTATGCTAAGTTAACCTAGCATTGCACTGCACATGAGCTAAATAATCCTCACTTCATGACCAACGGCAGCTCCGCAATGACTTCAAGGGCATTATAAAAACCACGCAGAGTCAACTACATGCCATCATGCCACATTGCAACCCCATTTACCACCCAATCCAGTAATCAAATGAGTTCTCCTTAATGCCAGAGCAATAACAATTCTAATGACTCCCCCATTACTACCAAGCAAATTAGTATCATTAAACTCCCATTGTTTATCAATCTCGCCATCACACTATTTCTTACAAGCAATAAAACAGCTCGGCAATCATCATGGCATTCCAGCAACTCAACAAAACAAGCCATACTATTCCGTTATTAAACCCAATTGCCTGCCATCATACCAATGAGATCTCTTGAATGCAGGTGCAATATCAATCCAGACATTAAACCAACTAGCCCTTATAACATGAAATGATTAAACAACCATCATGACATTGTTCAAACACCATTGTCCTGTAAGTTCCATATTGGCAACCGGAAACAAGCCATAATCCCCTGACAAACCCAATGAACCTCCTACACCAGCTAACACAAAAAGCAAAAGTAAAATAAATACTTCATGCCCCCTCAATCATCCTCCCTCACACAAGCCACTGACTCAACTCTCCAGCTTATAAACCTTATCATATACAAAGCCAAAGTGACGAACAAGCCAAACAACTGAAATTAAACCCTTAGTCCCTCCCTGATGTTAACCCAATGCCCCCTAAAACCAGACAAGGGCAATCACCAACTAAACTTAACAGTAGCCCTATCATAGATCATGAACCTTTCTGTCATTCCACCAACTACCTAATACAAGAATAGCACCAAAGAACCATCCTTGCCCTTGCTGGCCCTCACCTTTCTGTAATGACTAACCACAGCCATAACAAATGCCACAAATACACCCCCAAACCCCCACACCTATAAATGTATAATCAAAATACAAATCCCTATAACCCACCCTATCCATCTGCCACAAGGGCATATCAAAAGAATTAAGACACAAGCAACAAAATTGATAAACTACATCAACTATTAACCCTACAAAAGTAACCCACTCAAACTGGCCAAAATAAATGTCCTGCATCTGCAAGAAATCACCACTGCCTCAACTCTAATGCGCCTTAATGACCATTGAATAAAATTGCCTACTACCCTATAGCCTCTCCAGCACTCAAAACATCCACAAAACAAAAAAACATTACCTTTCAAGTCCATTTCCATCAGGGCATTGACTGTTACTCAGCACTCAATCTGTGACCTCAACATGCCCACCCAAGTGATCAGGAATTCATTTAAACATGCATCCAAATTTAAACATGCAGCAAAGCCATTCTCACTATGATGACCATCTAACGTATGTGATCTCTATGTCTTCCCATATAAATATATATCCAATATTAAGTAACTAGCAACTTAGCAGTATGGAAGGAAAACCTAGGATTATCCAATGAAATCCACACAAACGCAAGGAGGGCATGCAAAGCCCACATAACTGGCCCCCTGCCGAGAATCGAACTGGAGAACCTCTAGCTGTGAAATGACACAAGCTGCTGCACCACTGCATCCCATGATGCTTAAATAACACAGCTCCTAATTCTACTATGTATTGTACATTATCCTGAATCACAAATCAAATGAGGACATAAAACATCAATACTTATTCTTGAGTAAACAAAAAGTTGGTTATGCTTCATTATTCTAGACAGTCATGAGTTTCTTCTTCTGGATCACTGTGCTTGCCTTTACACCTATTCATTTCTCATTACTCACCCAATGACCTCACCGCTTAATCGACACTAAAGCATGATCATCTGCAAACTCACTGTATCTCTCCACTGGAACTCAGCACACCATCATCTACAAAGAAAAGGACAAAATTAAACCCTCTAATAGGAACAAGAAGGCTCCACCTTATACCCACTTATTCCAAACTACAGCCACAGTGTTCCAAGACCCCATCTGCAAGAAAGAAAAAGACATGTAAAACATCCAAAATACATCACACATTCCAAGACATCTTCAAGGGCAACCTATCCTGTCATCCCAGGAAGGAATGTACCACTGACACTCCCATCTATGACAAACCAGCCATAACTGAATCAATGCTTCCTATGACCCTAACAAATACCCAAGATAAATTTAACTACCAGTGGAATATATTAAAAGTAAACCCCAATCTGAAGGGACCTATCCCTAAAAACAAATCAGGTAACTTTGCAATTCTAGACTATCAAAGCTGTTGAACATCCTACACTTAAAGAATCCCAATCCCTCAGAGCCACATGCTCCAGGGATTTAAACCTTGTCATCACCATGAACAAAAAATGCTGGGGGAATAGGCTCCTGAGCCGGAGACACCCCAGACTCTGGAATAGACTGCCCATACATGTCAAGCAGAGTGCTTCATTGGCCCTCTTCAAAGAAACCTTGATGATTGAATGGGCAATAGAAAATTCACCCCGGGGATCACATCAGTTGCCCTGCTAGACAGGGGTCCAGGGAAGCAAATACTATGAAAAGAAAAGTGCTTCGCCCAACTTTCAATGGCCCCACCTAAAACCACATCCACAATGAAACCTCCCTTTCCACCAAACATACCAAGCACTACTCTTATGGCTTACAAATTGCCAACACAACAGGATTTGCTCCAACATACCCCCCTGAATGGTTCAAAGTCCAAAACTCAAATGTACCTCTCTGCCCAGTGCCTAGCTCTCAGCCTCCCATTGCCAAAATGAGAAACACTTGCATTTGAATTGTGGAACAAACAGGAAAAATGAGTAACACATACTAACAGCTTACTAATAACTTCAGCTAGGAAGGTGAAACTTGTGGATCCCCCCCTGCACTAATGTCCAGATCTTTGGCTCATATTTTTGATGTGTTCCTCACAAAATGTGTGGCCTTCTGGTTAATCACTGGGATAATCTGAGGACCAAAGTCACCAAATAATAAGAAACATTTGAGTTCCAAACCTCACATCCCCCAGAAAATGCATGACAAAACACATCCCACCACTCCAGCAACCTCCAAGTCTACAAGAGCATCATCCAAAATATATCCCTACTTCCGGGCCCTTGTCCACTATAAGCTTAAACTTGAAAGTAAAAGCTTAGTAAGAGGGTGCACAAAAGAGTGCTGAAAGCCTTTAAGAGGACTGTTCAGAAAATCAAACCCGATAAACATTAAAAACTGAGACTGGCCAGCAGCAAGCCATCTTAGGCATTTCATCTAATTATATAGATGCATGGATAATGAATTAAAAAAACAAAAAACAAAAAAAAAAACAAAACATCTAGACAAATCTACTTGTCTGCATGAAAATGTTTATTTACCTGGCTCATGTTTAACTATAGGTTTCATATGTGTTGCTTTCTCAAGTGTATGACTATAAAGGCACATCAATCAGTTATGTGATATAGTTATTGAATTGTTTCTTGGTATTTCTTGATCAGGTTAGCCCCACTTGGCAATGCTCATTTACGGAGGGGACTAAGGGACAGCGCACCTTTAAAATGTATAGAGAAGAACAGAAGGAAACACCTCATTTTATTTATTTATTTATTGTATTTCGGGTCCTGCAGTATTGCAAAAGATCTTCATGCTTAACATGCAGTAACTGCTGGGTAAATGAGAGGAAACTTCACACAATGACATGAAAAGGAAGGCTTACCTCCCGTTGCACTTCCCCAGATAACAAATGTAAACCAAACAAGCAGCTGAGATGAATGAGGTTCCCTAAAGGCAATCATGCTATGCTAACCCCCTCCCCCCTTACCTAAGTGAGCAGTCACCACAAAAGTGGCCACACATCTGGCCATAATCTCCAAGAATGACACCTTTCACTGCACATACTAAAACCCCATCAGTCCTGCTAGCAGCCAAACATGCTAAGACCGCAACTCCAATCAATTTCCGCCATACCAAAGCCGCAATGGCTTCAGGCAAGACATAACTTCAACTATATTCCAATATCACCATTGCTTCCCCATGCGATAGCATAATAGTGGCCAAGCGGGTTCTGGCATGTAGATCGCGAGACAAATGCCCACGAGCTACAACACCGAAAGCAGAAGGCTGCAGCACCACTAGATCGTAGAGCAGTGCAGCCAAAAGAGATACGCCGTAGGAATCCACGCAGTCAAGAAAACTGGTAAATGGAGACATCCCCTAAATCATATACATGGGCTGTCACCCGACAGTGGAAACAGCCGCACTACTCAGGTAAACAAGTGGATATACAGGTATGCACACATGTAAAACAAAACCGCATCAAACCTGTTGCTCTTCACAAGCATACAAATCCCTCACACACAACCCATACATCAATCCATGCTGAGGGAAGCTGACAGGAAACCCCAAAGAAGCTGTAGAGTGATACAGTAGGACATGCGCACTCTCTATTCCAGCATTAACAACACCACAAGCATCCCTGCCTATACCCCCCAACAGTACAGACCGGCACAGACAGCCCGAGCTTTGCAGAACATGTGCAGCCCAAATTCCACTTACTGGTGGCCATCTGGCAATGTAGTGAAACAGCAGCGCAGAGCAGAGGTAGAAAAATAATGACAGACATTTGAGTTTCAGACTTCATACCCCTCAGAAAGTACATGCTAATGCTATAGCTGTTATTCATCAACTGACTAAGTTTGTCAGGGCAAGATGTACACAGTGTCCTTGTGTGTACCACTGTTGATGAATTTTCCACAAGACCAACCCAAAGAGGAGGAGAGGTATGCCTGCAACAGACACACTGTCCTGCTAGAGCCCCCCCTAGTGCAGTGGCAAGTGGGAACATGCCAACCCTGGCAAGCACAGACTACCTACCCAACAGTATGAAAGAAACACTGCAGAAGGGAGCACTGACACACAGGGGTAGCAACTTACCTCCCAGTCCACAGCAGCATGTATGTATTGTGGGGGTTGCCAAACCCATCCAATGGTCATTGCAACTGGGGTATGCAAGTATGCAGGCCCATGTAGGCAGACAAGGGTGCTACACAGGGATACCTCCCTATGTAACCTCTGAAACTGAGACTGGGCCCCACACCCTGATTGGCCAGCAGCAACAACTGGGGTTTAATGGGGACCTGTGCAGTACATGTAAAACCTGTGTTGCAAGAAAGCTGGGTAGACTCCTACCAGACTACAATCACTTGTCAATCCCAAGGCTGCGTGAACTGCACATAGAGAAACCTTAGCAGACCAGGTAGTAAGAGCAAGGTGGTGTGTAGACAGCTGTACAGGGCCACTGTGGCAGGCAGTGCTAATTCAGAGGGTACAACACAAGGTGGTGTACAGCAACATACCCAAAGTCAGATAGTGACTTGTACTGGGGTCGTGTCTACATCCTGTTCCCCGTTATGCTGGATGTGATGGATACCGAGAAGTCATCGAGTGGTGTTACCATGATGGAATCTATGTACCTGTATAGCCCTGGTCAGCTTGGCAACACATACAGCATAGTGCCCAGCCAATAAGGCAAACCTATGCTGGTAGTGGTGGGATACCTCTACCATTTAGCATGTGAAGCACCACATAAACGGTACTGGGCATGTATTGAGCAGAGAGTAAAGGCCTGCAGAGGTCGTCCCTTCACTGTTCACCAGGATGAGGGGGAAGAACTGCTGAAATCACTGCCACACCAGCACGGCCCAAATGCAACAACAGCTCAAGTGGCAACACTGCGAGCAGAATAGGTTCATAGGTTCGTAGGTTCATACTAGGCTATCTGCCCTAGGGCATTTATAAGCCTAGCCAGAGTGCGTGTGGCTTTCACCACCCCTTAGGATGAGAATACTATACCCATTAGTTTGCTGTGCCTCTGTCCAGCAGTGATACAGAGATGATTCCCGGGGTAAACCTACGATCTCCCATCCACTCGTCAAGATTTCTCTTGAACAGAGTCAGTGAGGGGCTCTGCCTCACATGGACTGGGATTCTGTTCCATAGTGTAGGGAGTCTCTGGGTGATGAATCTGTCCCTCCAGCACGTTCTATTTATATCCGTGTTGAGGTTTAAGTCTCTTGCTCTCGTGGCTCTGGTGTATTTGGATTTTTTGAGGTGGAGCATGTCCATTAATTCTGGGATGGACATGGCCTTGTATGTCAGGCACAGATCACCTCTGAGCAGACGGTATGCGACTGAACAGAGCTGGAGTTTCTTCAGTCGGGCATCGTATGACATATGTTTGAGCCCCTTTATCCTTTTGGTGAGGAACTTTTGGGGTCTTTCCAACTGCTGCAGGTGTCGGGTAAGGTACATTCCGAATGGGGCGTTGTACTCAATCATTGGTCTGATAAGTGAAGAGTACAGGGGTACAATGACCTCTCCTGATCTGGATGTGAATCCCTTCATGATCAGGTGGGCAATGTAGAAGGTCTTCCTAACCACTTTGGCAATGTGAGTGTCAAAAGAGAGGCTACTGTCAACTTGGGTCCCCAGGTCCCTGATAACTTCTTCCGTGTTTAATGGATTACCACCTATGTGGTAATTAGGGGTTACCTTGTTTTTCCCAAAGGGTATGACTATACATTTTTTGGCATTTAGCTTAAGGCCATGGCTCCGGCACCAGTTATCCATTTCTATGAGACCTTTCTGGAGGATGTCTGTGTCTGATGGAGTGTCAATTATGGTGCCCAGTTTGCAGTCATCTGCAAATTTTGTCAGCCACAATCCCCCTATGTTTGCCTGCACTTCAGAAAAATAAATGCCGAACAAGAGGGGGCCCAGGACTGAGCCCTGTGGGACACTGCTCGTGATCGGCTTAGAGTCTGACATGGCACCAGCAACTCTAACCCTGTGGGTTCTGTCCTTGAGCCAGTTTGCAACCCATCTTGTGACATATGGGTTTACATCTAAGCTGGTGAGCTTTTCTATGATGCCCGAGTGGGGTATTGTGTCGAATGCTTTTGCTAGGTCAAGGTAGGCTGTGTGAACTGCCTTACCCTCATCAATGGCCTTAGTGACTGTTTCGAAAAATTCGACCAAGTTCAAGAGGCAGGATCTGCCCTTGACAAAGCCAAATTGGGTAGGATCCAGTGTCTGTAGGTCCCCAATGTCTTTATTTATGAGTTCCATAATGATCCTCTCCATAGCTTTGCAGACAAGGCTCGTCAAGCTTATGAGGTGGTAATTTCCAGGGTCCATAGAAGCACCGCCTTTGTGGAGTGGGACCACAGTTGCTGTACGCCATTCTTTGGGTAGGTATCCTGTAGTAAGGTTAAGATTAAACAGCAGCCTTATGTGTGGGTTTAGTTCCTCATTGAGTTCGTGCAGCACACAGCCAGGGACACCATCCGGTCCCATTGATGCTGTGCTTTTTGCTTTAGAGAGAGCAGCTCTCAGCTGGGCATCTGAGATGTTTGGGAGGCTAGACTCTGGTGGGATAGATATTTCTCCTTTTGGGGGGGAGGGAGAAATTTGCACTGAACCTGTCTGCCAGTATGTTGGCAATGTCTGTGGGTTCAGTGATTTTTTTATCATTTTGGACTAATTCTGAGCATATCTGGGAGTTTCCACCCAGGTTTCTAACATAGCTAAAGAAGGCTTTATGATTGCCTTTTGTGTCATTAGCGATTTTTCTCTCAAAGTTGGCCTTGGATGATTTTATGAGTGATCGTAGTTTTTGCTAGTATTGATCAGAGATGCCTTCCCATTTAGGGATTTTGCTCTGTCATGTAGTAGCTTTCTCCTCTTGTTGTAGAGTTTGTTTATGGCTGGAGTCCACCAGACCGGCGCCTGCCTTTGGTGGAAAAGGTCTTGATTTTATTAGGGATTGCTTGATCCATACATTCCTGGAGGTGCTCGTAGAAGGCATTTGTAAGGGTTTCAGCAGTGTGGGTTGTGGTTTCCACTGGCTCGGGGGCCTTGAAGGATACCACTCCAGTCTTAAGAAGTGTGAAGTTTGCTTTTGTGAAGTTCTTCACTGTGGTCTTTTTGCTGGGGTGGGGGCGGGATGTGGATCTCCAGTGAGATTAATTTATGGTCTGATCTCACCAATGAGGGATATACTTCCGGTGTGGAGCATTTTGTCCCCATGTTTGTGATGATCAGGTCTAGTATATTTTTTCCTCTTGTCGGAATGGTGACTAGTTGTTCCATAGCATTTGAGTTTATGAACTCAAGGAACCTTTGGGCTAGGGTGTTGGGGCTAGAGTAATGTTCCCAGTCTATGTTTGGGTAGTTGAAGTCACCCAATATGATGGTGTTTGGAGAGACATTTATACTCTCCAGTGTCTTCAGGAAGGCTGTGTGGGTTTCCTGAGTTTGAGAAGGTGGTCTGTAGCATGTTACAAACTGTAGGTCAGTTTTACCTATGGTTAATTGCACCTGGATGGTCTCCGATGCTTCGTGCGCTGCCACTAACCTGGAGGTGTGGGTATCCTTTATGAATATGGATACTCCCCCTCCTTTTGTAGTTCGGTCCGGATTTTGGGGCCGGAACGCATGATATGAGGTATAACCTGATAGTGCTGGGGTGCTCTCAGGAGCCTTGAACCAGGTTTCAGTCACAGCACAAACATCGATGTTCTCCATACTGAGGAGGGCTTCGAGGGCGTGCATCTTGAGGTTTAGACTTCTGGCATTGAGCAGTATTACCCTTAGTTTTTCTCCATTCTTCTTTTCTAGGGCGGTAGGTTCTTCATATGAGCCTTGTCTAAAAAGGCACTATGGGGTGGCAAGAGCCTTTGCCAATATCCGGAAGCCCAGGGTGACAGGTGCAAGCCATCCCTTGCAAAGCAGCGTGGCTTGTCAAGCATGTCATCCCAGGCAGACAGACATTGGATCCCCTTAGAATGACACCAGTAATTAAGCCAATTATTAAAGCTGATCATTTTGTCTCTGTATTGTGGCATCATTCTTGGTGAGGGTAGGATACTGCTCAGGGTCAGGGTCATACCGGCCTGGGCTACATAATCTGAGAGCTCCTCTATGTCTCTTATCATGTAGTCCAGGGAGGTATGTCTCAGGTTGTTCACACCGGCATGGACAATGACTGAGTCATACTTGTACTTGCTGTGGAGTGACCTGAGTGCTTGTGTTATGTGGCGGATTCTAGCGCCCGACAGGCAGCTAACTGTGATCTTTTCCTTGTTCAGTCTGGTGAGTGGGACGTCAGTGTGTCTGACTATGGAGTCACCTATAACAAGTGTGTCTGGCATTGTGTTTGGCCTTAAGGGCTGTGACTGTTTAGCACACTGACTTTGAGAACTATGTGTTGCATGTCTTATGTCTTGAGGTGGCAGTTGCTTGGGTGTCTGCTTTGGAGGCCTCTGTAGTTTTGGTAGATTTTTGATCAGTGCCTCCGAGTATGTCTTTGTGTGTTTATGTGTTTGTTTTGCAGTTGTGATAGTTCTATGTGAAACTGGGTTTGTGGTGTGCGTGGCTTCCTTCTCCTCCTGTCTGGTCTTGCCAGTCCTGAGTTGAGAGAGCTCAGCCTCTAGTTTGGCTATATAGTTGCATCTCTCACAGAACTGCGGCAGAGGGTGGTAACCGGCAATGACCTGCCAAGCCTGGTAATGCAGAGTGTCCTAGGCACAGCGGATGACAATGTACTACAAGAGATGCCTTGTCGTGCCACCCTGTGTCATAACATAACCAGGGTATGGCAGAGGGCATGGGCATCCATAGCCACACCTCCAATAACACTTGCAGATATCATTGTCAGCCAGTAGCCACTCCATAGTGGCAGCTTTATCCTCTGCAGAAAGTCGGATATGGATGGTACTGATTCCTTGGTTCTTCTTACTACAGCACAGAATCTGGCAGATCTGTGCAGGTCTGACATCATTCATGGGGATGGCACCTTCCCGACATGGGCTGATATATGCCACCAGCTGTATAGGTTACATGGATATATTAGCATCCCCACCTCAGCAAGGATCATCCCCCTGGTGTACTGTCTCATGACACAGAAGTCAGAGTCTGCATACAACAATATGTGGGAGATACTGAAGGGTATGGCTGCAGAACAGGGATGCACCTTGGCTCCACAGTATATTATGACTGATTTTGAGAAGGTAGCGATCCGTGCCAGCTGTAAGGCATTCTCTAAGAGTATTCTGAAGGGGTGCCTATTCCATTTTGAACAGATCATTTGGCACCAGATCCAACATCACCATCTTGTGCTCTTCTATGGTACAGACACTGCTTTCTCTATTGCCATCTGTAAGCTGATTGCGTTGGTATTCCTACCACTGGAAGATGTTATCCCTGCATTTCTGGACATTGTGGCTGCCTTACCTGACTGTGCTAAGCCTATAGGCATATTGTTGGACCATCATTATGTGCATGGCCGACCACGGAAGTATGCATCCCACTGCTCAGCACAGCAATGCCTGCCATCCTCCTACCCTTTGAAGTTTTGGAATGTGTGTGACATCTCTGACTTGGACTTCCCATGGACTAATAACCAGGTGGAGGCATGGAATCGTCAGCTGAAGGTGTTACTTAGCCGCATTACAGTGCAGCTGTCCGACCTTCTGTCTGTTCTGCAGCAGGAACAGAACCTGAAAGATATCTGAAGGGAGTCACTTTTGAGGGGGATGCCTGTAACACCGCATAGGAAGGCTATTGTTGTAAGGGAGCGTAAAGCACATCTTGCAACATAAGTGTGACTACAGTGATGTGCAGGATTTCCTACATGATGTGGCACATTTCTACAAGTTGTGAATTTATTTGGGTTTAGTACCCACCAAGCACTACATATATCACTTTACATATTGTGCTAATAAAGGCTTTGCCCACAGCACATGGGTTTCACAGTACCACTTTCATGCCCACTTGGCATCCTGTGATGGCCACGTGTTCGACTGACAGTCGCACATGGTGGCTTCTGGGGGGTGTAGAGTGTATCACTGTGGGGGTTTGTGTCTGTCACCTGTGGTTAGGGTGCACGGGGTTCCTCTATTCCCACAAGGAATTGTCCATAGATATTTGTCACTGCAGCTAAACTGCCAACCTGCTATGTGTCCACATCCATTTGTCTCACAGGGGGGTGTCGTGCCATCTAGGCACCTGAACCTGGCTAAGCACTCTCTTTTCCAGACAACCTCCAACTCAAGAACTTTTTTTTTTTGTTTTTTGTTTTTTTGTGAACCAAACCACCCTATGGACCCGAGCAAAATTACAACTGCAGAACACACCACCACAAAAACATCAGAGTGAACCAAACTCTCCTCAACCCTAATGTCACTTAAGAGAAGTGCCACAGAAACACTCCCTTCAAACCATAAATAAAAACTTCATAGCTTTGGCAGACGCTTTTACCGGGAAGCAAGTACACTACAATGCAATGCCCTAACTACATTCGTAACTGAGTTTCAACTGATGCTAAGCAGCTGATCTGATATTTAACAGCACAATGCCTTCATCGTCAATCTTATCCACATAGTTTCTCTGAGGTTTAAATGACCTGAGAAGCCCTTCAAGGGATTACTTTGGTTGGAAATACCTGAACCAAAAGTTGTGAGCAAATAAGCTTGTGCACTAAGTAATTAGTTAATGCGTATGTCATTTATTTTTTGTGTTCAGGTTGCATGCCATATGAGCTTTGATCTCCTCTTACTGATGCCATCATGAACGCTCTGTGTAACCACAGCAATGAACCCCTGCCTCAAGCCCGCAAACACAGCACAACATCCCTGCTGCTCCACAGTATAATATCACTACATTCCCTGAGGATAAATATATAAAACTAATTCAGCATAAAGCTTGTGCTTTATTTATATCAGTAGTCATACCAGAGTTTGCTATCATGTATTAGAAAGATGAAGTATCTCTATGCAACTTGGGAGTGTGGAAAAGGGACTGCAATTTTCTATCGACCGATTCTGGGAGAGCAGTTTGTTTTGTGACTGTAGACAAACAAAATTACTTCAGTGCTTTTATAAATGGAGCACTTCCTACAGCAAGAAACGATACCAAGAGCCAGAACACCCAGACAAAAAAAAAAAAACTGGACACTCTGCCGCAATTGGAACAGCCGAGAGGCATGAGCACCATGAATCCCCACCACACAGCCTGACAACATCAACAAGAAGACCAAACCCAAAAGCTTCCCAGCCTAGGCCACTAACCCCTACCAAACTACGAAACGCAGCTCATTCTCTCAAGGTCCCCATGAGATGCACCACTAGTCAGCAACACAACGAGTAACCTACAACCAATAATAAAGTCAATTAAAGTGACTCACCCCTCAAAAACTCCCTCGGAACCAACAAGCAACCCATGACCAAGCATAACCAGCTTCTGAAGCCACACAGAAAGGGAAAGAAAATAAATAACAAAATAAACAAATAAAACGCTTGACCACATGGCCCCTCCAACTCACCAGGTTCCATCCATGGCCTACCTCTACACACACCACCCCCAAGTCGTCTTTGGCCTACTACCTGCCTGTAGCAAGTTCACGACAAAATGTGACTCCTACTCCAGTTACACTTGCCTAACATTCTTTAAGCCCCTCCCTACCCCTACCTCACTTCCTCCCAAACCTCATCAATTCCTATTTAACCCTATCCTCTCAATCCTACTACTCTAACCCCCCACCTTCTTGAAGATGTCCCTGGACAAAATGGACTGTTCCAAACCTCATTACTTGTTTTTCAATGTACTACATCACCTAAGTTTCTTTTTATCAACCAGCCTTTATCAAGACAACCGAAAACAAAAGAAAAGTTTCTCTTCCTTTTTCCAATAGAAAGTACTAAAAACATTTGGAGTGAATTTATGTCACAAAAACACTTTAAAGCCTGTTTGTTTTAGAAGTATCTAGCACCTTCCATTCAACTTTAAGACTGTGTTCTGCTTTTTGGGCTAAAGACGTTTTTTATACCTGCTCCCCTAACAATCATACCTCAGCTCCAGTATTTTCACAGTCTCATTTATTCTCTTTGGAAAGAGAGCTCTACAATACTTTTACTTCCCTTGTGGCAAAAGTTGAGTACCAAAAGTAGTGTCTTCATCCCCAGAGGTGTAAGGGAGTTTTCTGTTTTTAAGCCTAGTAACTTCCTGTCCGTAACCAATTGCTGTTTCTATGGATGTTTGTGCAATGGGAACTGTGCATCACTGTCACATGCCTCTGCAACTGATGTAGGTCAATAGACAACCTTCCCTCCTCAAAAAAAAAATGTCTCTATTGATGTTTTGCCTGCACTGTGAAGTTGGAATGGAAGACACATTGCTGGGTAGAGAGGCAGCAATGTGTGTTCCATTCATTGCTGGGCTGATGCCTTTCCATTCCTACCAGAAAAGATGTGAATAGAATCAACCTCTTCTTTCTTCTCCTACACATGCATCTCCTTTACACAGGAGTGTCACTATGTGGGATGTTATATACTAAGTAAGATATAAAGATTTCTAAAAGTGCCAAAATTTCACAACAAATCATATTTCCTAAGTTTCTTCTACTTGTTGCATAAAATATCAAACGCTGTGGCATAGAGGCATCCTGGAATCAGTTAGTAGCTTGGGTGGCTGAAGAAGTGGCAGGTAATGATGGATGTGCTCATCGTGAAAGAATGGATGCTAGAGACCTGTGTCCAGAGCACACTATATTATTCAATTTCATTGGCTGAGATTAGACAAATGGCCTTAAAGTGCTGCTGAGGATGGGAAAGGTGTCTTGCTGATATCAGCCCTGTGCAGAAGTGAGGGGCATTTCAGCATTGTGCATCCATTGCATACCCTTTCCTCAGGATTGTCACTGGACATGCTCAAGGGGGCAAGAAGAGAGATTATGAAAATACCCCATGACAGCAGAATGATGCTGTATAAGGATGCTTCTTTCACCTCACTGGCCCCTACCTTAATTCAAAGTTAGTCCAGGGGAGGTCATGAGGGGTAGGTTCACCCAGTGAATGAGGAAAGGCACCAGGGATAGCTGATCTTCAGCTGGGTGGGAGGAAAAAGTGAGCTAAAAGAAAGTTGCATAAAATAATTATTTTACATCTGAAATGCTTTTATATGATAATGAAGCAACAGAAGTGACTGAAATACTGCCAAGAGTGAGGTTTTTGTTTGGCAATAAACTGAAATCTAGTCTTTTGCCTTGGTTGCTGATATGGCTTGTCTCTCTAATTTCACATTTCTATTAAAAATGTTCCTTTATAGGTATCTGAAAGGGTGGTAACCCTGCACGCAATCAGCTCCGGGCATGCTGGGAGCAACAGTCAGTCTCTAGTCATTTAGATCATAGTCAGAGCTCTGTCAAAGAGGTTAAGGCAGAAAACAGATCTTTCACCCTTTTGTCTTCCATGCCCTGTACATCAAAGGCTGTTTCAAAGGCTGATCAATGATGCACTAATTCACTTTTGCTATTTAGAAGAACATCCTTCTAGATAAAAGAATAACATGACTAGTGACATGAATAACACAGCTGAAGAAGGACCTCTGTATGATCTAATAGACATTCCAAATGAAGCACAGACTTAGTGTTATATAAAATGAAACTGTGGAACAACAAGTCAGTTTGACTGTTTTCAAAAGAGATCTACTGACACTGACATGCATTTTGGAGCACTGGCAACATCTTTCCTGTCTCACATTACTGCCTGGGATGTATACAGATTTGCTGGAGAGGCATACATCAAACAGTTCTTGAACAAGCACTTGAAGGTACTGAAAAGTAAATTTATGTGGCCAAGCAAAACAATCTTTATTAGTTTACAGTCACTGAGAAATACTCTGAAGTAACATTCACCATGAAATGCGGTCCCTATAAAATGAGCATTGTGGTATTTAATGACATTACATATATGATTTACTGGATGTGCAGAAGCTGGACTTACTTCAATCAGTCAAACTTTCATATACAGTGGAAAAGTTACTATTCAATTATGAATTGTGCAATCCATTAATAGGCCTCCCGGCATAAACAGATTTAGGCACTATATGCTATGTTCCATTGAATGTCTGGATCAGTATATTTATATACAGTACCAAGCTGGCTGCTAAAAGCAGTGTGATTATATTTCAAAATGTTGCAGTTTGCTGGTTTGTACAAGTATCCTAATCAAACACTTTGAATCAAAAATTGCAATCTTCGGGATTTCAATTCACCTAAAGAGATACTGAAATGTGTTTCCAGCGCTATAAACTTCAATACGAATTGCTGTCTTATCTGTCCTCTCACTTTTTAACAGACAACCACAGAACTTCAGAAATTGAGCAGATAGTTAAAAAAAAGGCAGTTATGAATGTAAACACTGTCACAGATCGTTTCTTTTACCCAAACATTATCTTAATAAAAAAAATCTTTATTTATATAATTAATATTTTTGAGGTAGCCAGACATTTCATGAATAGTCTTTACTCCACATTAAATAAATACATCCAGTTTATTCTCTTCAGTTCCATCACATGGCACCACTCAGCATTCTCTCTAAAACAGTACTACATTATGCTAGGCTCCTAAATCTTACCCTTTCCCTAAATTTCATCACCTTGACAGTTATTTTATCAATTTGGATTTGTATTAAAGCTTCAAAGCATGAGGAGCATTCATACTAGTGTAACTTGTAGCAGCAAACTACTGCATTACTCACATGAGTTTTCAGTGTTGCCAATACCATACCATGCCTTATATTTATATTTTGTAATTAATACTCATCTTAAACTAAAAAAGGCTATGTAGAAAATCTTTCCACAGTTATGCAAATGCCACGGGAAAGGAACATAGCCCACTCCCTGAACCTAAGAAAAGGGAAGCAAAGCATATATCTCGTTCCTCTGCATGTAACCTAACTTTCCACTGTACTATCCCTTTCTTAGAGTACCTGTCTCTTAGGAAAGATGCATGGGTCTGCTCACTTCTCTGGGACCATTGAGAAAGTGGCCTATTTTGTGCCACTGGTTGAACACCATCAATGTTTGATCTGTGATTTCCTGTCCCCAGTCCTGACATAACTATAGCCTGACCCTCTCCTCCATAACTGGCCTTGTTCCTACCTTTGGGCAAACCTTCTGTTCTTATACCTGATCTGGAGGGAGACTACGATTGCATACTTTGTTACCAAATTCTCTTTGCCCTAGATTTTTACATCATGTATGTCACTAAATGTATTTTCCAGAAAGTTCATAGTTTCATAGGGCAGATATTTCCACCTCTCCGAAGGCTGCACTTCCCAAAATAAACACACACACACGCACACACACACACACACACACACACACACACACACATATATATATATATATATATATATATATATATATATATATATATATATATATACATATATATGTGTATATATATATATATATATATATATATATATATATATATATATATATATATACATACACAAACACACACACACATACATACATATAATAATTGCATCTCTTGTATGAACCCAAAGCCTCTTCCCACTTTTTCCCTGAAAATATCTTCCAGTATTAATGTTATAAAATCCTTACTTATTCTCTTTGACTGCTTCTATGGATTTCACCCTTTCACACAACCTAACTAAATGTTGTTCCCGTACCATATTAAAATTCCCTCCCATTAAACATATGACTCAGCTTTGCCTGAGACAATCAGCTTCTTTTACAGACTCCCTCAGGATCAGCTTGTCATCCTTATTTGGTCCAGAAGAAGTTGCTGTCACCAGTCCCTTGCCCTCTTTATATACCCTTACCATTAGTCATCCTTCCTGCATCTCCCAGGCCCCTGCTTGCAAATGTATAATCACCCAAGCCTCTGCTTATCAAGTGCACCAGAACTTGTCAGAGATTTGGTATGCATGACTAGGCTTAAAAAAGCCCTTGTGGTCATTAACCTAGTATACTCCTATGAATCCTTGAGCATCCTTTCTTATATGAAAAGCCAGACATCTTGTTCCTACATTCATTAATATTCCTAACCCTTTTTCCTTCCTTCCTTGAAAGAATCTACATTTAACGAATTGTATTTCCTCTTTTGAATCTTATCTAACCCCATTGCTCTAAGTTTAATTTCCTTTATTATTTAAACATTGTGTCTCTGTCTTCACTAATTAGTCTAATGCACTTTCTTTCTTTATCAGAATATATGTTCTTCCTATACCCTATGTCACCATTTTCAGTATCTTTACATTACATTTTTGGCCTGCCTGCAGCTTCATCAGAAATGGACCATAATAGTCTTTGGGCAGAGACAAAAGCTTCACCAAGCATCCTCTCACTTTTGGCAATAATTGTGATAGACTGCCTGATCACCTCTTTTCCCTATAAAGCTATTGCCTACCCATAGCTGCCTCTCATTCAGTTTCTCCTAATCACCCTACCAAATAAAAACATTTATTTATTTTTATTTTACATTTGCTAACCGTGGGTGTCTGACTGAGTCAAGAAGGCTCTTTTTCAGCAGCGGCCCAAGGAGAAAAGCTCCACATAGAAAAATTACAGATACATTTAGTTATTTAGACATGATCAGTATACAAACAAATTACAAAAGACATGTTTCTACAGTGGTATGCAGCAAATCAACAGTTACAGTGGAGAGAACAAACAAAATATATTAATTTAAATATAAAGGTAATTAATAGATTTGTGGTGTACAACTGAAATTTGGAACATAGGTAGAATACATACATAGTACACAAGTACAGTACATACATTGTAGATTAGCCAATGTTTGTGAGTAAGATTGAAAACTATTATCAAGTACTCTAGGTTTAGTATGTGTACCTTATCCGCTTTCACTAGCCTGAGGAGCAATAATGGCACTGCCAACTTTGCTTCAGATGTTGCCTGATGAGGACTTTACAGGAGGTTTTGGATGATGTGTTTTGAATGCTAGTGGGGACAGAGATCCATTTTTTGCCACTGAACTACTATATAGTGCATCTCCAAAGCTAGTGTAGCTGATGGTGATTTCTAGTAGTAGTTTGCTGATCTAAGAGGCCTTTTGGCTGAGTGATGTTGTACTAGGTTTTTGAAGGCAGGACACTTCTTGGGGAGGTAATAGATCGAATGGCAGAGGCAGAGCTGATTGTAGGTTAGGAGCTTGGGCAGTTCAAGCCAGTGGAGCTGTCTCAAAGCAGTACAGTGATGAGTTCTATATGAGCAATTTGCAGCAAAGTGGGCAATTCTGTTATAGCAGGCTTCCATTTTGCTTAGTTCAGTTTTGTTGAGATTAGTCAGAATGGGAGATACATAGAGTAGGGTGGATAGAAGCTGGGAGTGAGCAATGGCTGATCTTGTGTTGCTGGCAAGAAATGGTTTGATATGGTAGAGTGATCCCAGTTTGGCATGTACTTTTTAATAGTTAAGTTGAGATGACTATCAAATTTTAGGTGGGATTCTATGGTTATTCCTAATAGCTTAGCCTGTGCCACTGGAGCGATTGGAGTAGCATTTGTGGAGTAGATAATGAATTGACTGTTATCAGTGTTTTTGTTAGAACTGGTTATAATCATAAGATGAGTTTTCTTTGGATTGAGGACATGTTGGGCTTTGGTAAGGTAGTTTTCAGTGTCAGAGAATGCTAGTTGAGTTGTTTGCAGGAGGGTGTGCAGCACAGATTAAGGTAGTGTCATCTGCATACTGAATGATTGATGCATGCTGTGTGGAGGTATGAAGGTCATTTGTGAAGATTCTGAATAGTAGTGGTCCTAAGATAGAACCCTGTGGGACTCCTATAGTTATGGGCAGCTGAGGGGAGAGATAATTTTCCCATTTCACAGCTTGGTACCTGTCAGTTAAGTAGCTTTGGAACCAGGTAAGAGTGGAATTTGATAAGTGATATTCATTTAGGTTGTTTAGTAGGATTTGGTGCGAGACTGTGTCAAATGCTTTGGACATATCCAAAAAAACAGTTGACACCTGCAGGCCTTCATTTTTGAGATGGGTTTATTGTGTCTGTGAAGCAGAGGAGGGTTGTAGTGGTACTATGGGCAGGTCTGAAACCATGCTGAGTAGGTGACAGGATGTTGTCTAGGAGATATTTTAGCATCTGGGTATGGATGCATTTTTTTAGGATTTTGGCCAGGGGGGAGAGTAAAGCAATGAGTCTGTAGTTATTAGGTTCAGTGGAGGTCCTGCCTTTATGTATGGGTGTAACATAGGATATTTTCTAGAGTTTGGGCGCACAGTTTTCAACAATTGATCTGTTCATGAGAGTGGAGATTGGGATAGCAATAGCATCTGCTGTGAGTTTCAAGAAATAGCTGGGGAGTAGGTCGGCTGCTGTTGATGAGGTTTTTAGTTTGGAGAGCATGCTTTTTATTGAAGTGGTGGAAACTGTTTGAAGGGTAAAGCTTGTATTAGTGTTATTTGTGTTGCGGGGGATAGTGAGGAAGGAACTGTCCTATGATACTAAGGATAGAATTGAGTTCACAAAGTGGGAGTTGAATTGTGTTTCAATGGGAACTTTAGTGTCAGGGGTGGTTGGTTTGGAGGTAGCATTTTGGGTCTGTTTTAGTAGCTGGTTTACATTTTTCCAAAATTTTTGGGGGTTGTGTTGGTATTTAGTTTATAGTGTCGTGTAGTAGGATTTTTTGTCCAGCCTAATGCATTTTTTGCATGGTTGCTCAGTTCTTGGTACTTATTTAGGCTTTGTGTTTCTTTATTTATTGATAGCAAAGTCAGGCAGTGTCTCTGGACTTGAGGATTTGTTTGGTTTCTTTACTGAACCAGGGGTTTGACGAGGTTCTAACCTTGATTTTTCACAATGGAGCGACAGTGCCTAGGTGTTGTAGAAATGTTTTGTTGAAATATGCTACAGCATGGTCAAGTGGGAGGGTTTTTATGGGGGTCCAGTCACAGTTACAGAGTAAAGTGTTGAGGACCTCAGGAGAGAATTTTTTGTGTGTTTCTAGTGGATATATAGTTAGTGGTTTTGCATATGCTTGTTCTACTACGTATAAAGTATATTATGATGTGGTCACTTAAGGTGTCTGGGAGACTGCCTGTGTGGGGGTACAATGTGGGGTTGTTAGTTAGGACCCAGTCAAGAATGGATTCCCTTTTAGATTTTTTATCACATCTAGTTGGAATTTGGACTAGCTGCCTGTAGCCATGGAGATTTATTAGATTACTTGGTGGTTCTGATATGCAGGTGAACCAATCTAGGTTGAAATCCCCTAGAATAAGGTTTTTTTTTGTGAGTATGTGGAAGAACATCAGGACAAGAAGTCTTCAAGGCTAGCAGGTGTATTTTCAGGTGGAATATAGATCACAATTGTGGTGATGACCTTTTTATGGTGAAGTTGAAGTTGTAAGAATGAGAGTGATTGGGAGTATTTTGTGTGGAGCAAGTTGTTGTGGTATAATGTGATCTGACGTGAGGAGCTATGATTGGAGGAGGTGATGTGAGGGTGAGCTGTGGGTGTGGCTGTAATTACTATAAATGTAGAGGTAGTGGGGGTGGGAGGGAATAGGGGGCAGGGCAGGGGGTGCGGAGAGAGCCCGAGCGTTAGCGAGGGCAAATGAAGACGGGCAGAGCCCACCAAGACAAAAGTAAACAGTAAGTATTACTTTAAAAATCTGAACACTTTAAACAAATTCCTGAGGTCTAATGGCTTACCAGCAAGCAGAATGCAATTGCTGAAGAGCACTTGTGTCCTGGTGGGAGACTAGAAATTTAAAGATGGCTCCATGCTCAGCAGGCTTCTAATATAGACTTAGTATTGGGGGAGGGAGATAGCACAAAGGATGTAAACCAGGTGGAATGCAAAGAAACTAGAGAGGTAATCAATGGCTGTAAATTTCAGCCCATTACCTTATGATTCTGTGTGGGGCAGCTGCGGTGGTGCAGCAGTTAGCATTGCCACCTCACAGCAAGAGGTTCTCTGGTTTGATTCCTGGCCGGGGTGCCTTCTGTGTGGAGTCTGTCTATCCTCCCTGTTGTCACGTGGGTTTCCTCCATGTGCTCAAGTTTCCTCCCACATACCAAAGACATAATGTAGGTGAATTGGACACTCTAAATTGGCCCTAGGAGTGAGTGCATGAGTGTGCCTTCTGTGGAAGGTTGGGTGCCGGGCTGGCAACTCGACACCGTAAAACTCCACTGCCAATCATGAGTGGACAGGTGATCTGCTGTGTTGACCCCTAACCGGGAAAAAGCCAAAAGAAGAAGCTTATGATTCTGTGTCCATATAGGAACTGTCATAACAAACAGTTTCACTATTTTTCCTCAAAATTATTATGCACTCTGCTATTATACATTTAAATTATACACTGATTTATTTCCCATACCAATGTCTTCAGTATACAGTACCATAATACAATGTGCAAGCATGTAGCATCAAGAAACATTTCTGGAAGATTATAACAGACATATCACCCCAACTATAAGGGTCCCAAAATCCATTTCTAGTATTTAAGTTTTATGTCTCTAACATAGCTCTCAACCTTCCATCCCCAAGATGAGGAACACCAGCCCTCACAATGTGGAACAAATGGGCAAAGTGTGGAACACATACTAACGGCTTACTCACCACTTCAACTAGGAAGGTCATAGGCTGGTTAAATATGCTGTTTCTACTTATGGAAAAGATCTTTTAATAAATTAACATGATTCATTTATTTTTATCATGGATATCAGTTTAAAAATTCCTAACACTGAATGTGTGTCTAGACCCTTTCAATGTGGAACTTTGAGGAATATGAACAATTTAAGACCCCAAATGAGGTATGTTCCCCGTAATGAGATACACTTGAGAGGTATGCTATAATCCTTTGTAGCATTCCCAAGGGAAAAAAATTCATAAAATGTTTATTCCCCCATATGTGTAAAAATTAATTATTTAACTTAATTAATCTCCAGTTTTGTAGACTACATTTTATGTACATTCCTTTATTGTTTATAACACAAAACAACACCACAAATATAATCAAAAAGGACATTCAATCATAAAATGCTAAAAAGGAAAATGTTCATATAGTTCCTGTGGGTGTCCTGTCTGAGCAAGTGTACACAACTGCATTTCTCTTTGCAGAATTTACCATAAACTTAATAGAAAATAACAGTCTTGCCTTCCTTTTATATGAGGCTAAAGATAGCAATATACACATATCCAACTGCTACTATTCAAAAAACATAGGTTTGTAAGTTCAAAGGTACATTGGGGGATTACTAGGCTAAGGTTAAGAGTAGCATGCTTCCCAAATGCATCTGACAAGTTTTGATGCCCTAGGGTTATTTTAAGGGGTATATGTAGGCTTGGGCACTAGTTGTCAGGCATTTGCAGGCTACCTTTTGCCTTCTAGAAACATAGGTTCCCTTAGAGTTGACCCAGTAATCAGGGACTTAGGGACACACATAGACAGTAATCTAGCCTTTGACCATCACTTGTCTACAGTAGTAGGGAAATCATTCTATATTGTGCAAATTATAACCAAAGGTATGGCATCATAATCCAAGGAAGTCATTGGTCTACTGTATTTGGCATTCATCGGACCTATCATTGAGTACAATTCCCCCTTTAGTTTGTACCTAACCAGGCAAACCCAACAACTGGAACGTCTACAGAGGTTTCTCTCTAAAATATACTGGGCGTAAGTAAAATGTGCTATGCAGACCACCTCAAGGCCCTATCTCTGTATTCTGTCTCCTACAGGCTTTTGAAGGGAGATCTATGCCTGGCATACATGCATTGTCAGACCTTATTGGAACTCCTGCATATCCACAAAACAAACAGTATTATAACTACCCATTCTAAAGACTTAAACCTTGTCTGTGATATAAATAGGAACTGTTGCAGAGACAGGTATGTATCCCTGAGACTACTCCATCTCTGGAACAGGCTCCCCATCCATGTGAAACAGAATTCTTCATTAACTCAATTCAAGTGTACCTTGGACAACTGGATGGGGAACCAGGAACAGGAAACTCATCCCTGGTTTGGCACCTATGTCTCTAATGGACACAGGTGACTTGTAAATGGTTCATCTCCTAGGCCCTTGCTTGTAAATGTTTCATCTCCCAAGCCCCTGCTTACACTTATCAAGGGTATCAAAACTTGTCAGAGATTTGGGATGCATGGCTAGGCTTAAAAAGGCCCTTGTGGTCATTAGCCTTGTAAACACCTATGAACCTATGAAATTACACTTAGTCCAAGTCCAGTATAATTTATCTTTGACCAGGTTTATGTTCCTTTAACTTTTGACCTCTGCCACTGTTCATTATTTCCCCTATAGCAGTTTGCTAGGGCCAGTATCAGTATCTTGCAGCTTTTTACTCAACATGAATAGAAAATTAAGTGCCAAAAGAAGGGAGAAAAGCCATCAGTGTTCCATTCCATTCCATAAAGTCCATTCCTCCAGCTGCTTGATATTTAAATTTAATTTCTGGAGTATTGGTTTTTCTTCATCTCTCCTGTCTACTTCATTTCCCTACATATCTTGCAACTTCTTTATTCAACAATTTTAGACAAAAAGCAATGGGTGTGCAAAGGCACAAAATCAGGGACAATTTTAAAATATTGTTGAAATTCAATTAAAAATTTAGCAGAACAACAAATGTTTTTTAAACGTGCATTTTCTGAACAATAGGAAGTATGAAACTATAATATCTATCATTATTGGCTGACTGCAATCCTATCATCCATGGTGGTGCAGCGGTAGCATTGTTGCCTCACAGCAAGAGGTTCTCCCATTCGATTCTCTGCTGGAGTGTGGGGAGTGCCTTCTGTGTGGAGTCTGCATGTCCTCCCCACGGTTGGGTGGATGTTCGAAAGACATGCGTAAATGGGCGTTCCTTCGTTAAAGGTTGGACATCGAGCTGGCACCTCGGCGTTCATGAAAATCTACTGCCAATCATTAGTGGACAGGAGTTCCTTTGTGGCGACCCCTAACTGGGAAAAGCTGAAAGACAAACAACAACAAATTGGCTGACTGTAATCCTCAATAATTTACCAGGAAATAAAAAATGCTATGAGGGCCTAGGCAAAAATATGCAACAAAATCAGGAACTTTCAATAATAAAAATGGTATAGGTGAGAGGTAAAGTTCCCTACAAACCCATCTGGTAAATGTGCCTATTGGTTTGACTAACCATTCCTCATCTTTACTGGTTACTCACAATACTTCTATATCTTGCAGATGCACTCCTTTTCATTTCCCTCTGGGGAGAATTCTGCTTCACCCCATTCTATTCTTGGACTGTGTAATTCATTTAAAAGTGATCTCTTCCTCACACTTTCCATCTAAAATCCCTAGGTCATCATCTATTCAGCTGCCTATTGTTCCAGTCATTTTTCTTATTGTTATGTCTCCATCCGGCACCATACTCTGACCTCCAGTGGGTTACAGATGCCTGCTCTTACCTCACGTGCATATCCACCATAGCTATACCCCTACATTTTATAGCCTCCAAATAACTTCCTATAAGATTTTATACCCACTTTAAGTGACTTAGCACTGTGTATGAATCCCCTTCCCACCACCTTTAACTGTATGGAATTCTCTAATTTAGTTGCCACTCCCTTCTTTATCATATTAATCAAGTTAAGGAGCATTTGCACTATCAGTCTGTATATCATCACTAGGAAATCTTTGACCACTTACACTTTTCGCTCTGCCAAAAGCAAGCCTTTTTAAATCATTGATTGCTTAATTAGCCACTCGATCAGTTTAAAGCTGCGGTATTTAATCAAAACAAATGTCTAGGCCTACTATCTCCCACCTAGCACGCCTCATGCTCAGTGCACTCTCCTGACTCGGTAATAAGGTAATCAGCTAATTGGGCTGATCTAGAAAAGTAGCCTCCCACACCACTAAGAACTTTATCACTTTTATGCCTTCATCTTCATGATAACTCCAGTACCTGTACACTCTCCCATTTGGCCTAGCCTCCATATTCTCTTTCTAACTCTGTAAGATATCCTCTTTCTGTTTTCATTTTTGCACATCTTCTACTTCAAATAACACTGATGCATCTACTATCTTTACTTTTTGTTCCCCTCCTCTATGTTTTGCTAAAGCTTTTTGTCTTCCATCATTGATGACAACTCCTGTCAGATGGACCCTATATCTATATTCTCGGACTCCAGTGTGTCTAACATACAATATGATCATTCTTCCATATGTGTTTTCTTCAGCACTTTATCTCTCACACACATTGGTATGGGCATATGTTGTGTGTACTTATCTTCAACTCATAAGGTCATTAAAACTAAGGACATAAGGTGGTTTTATTATATAATAAATCTGACTAGGTATGGACTGACACAGCATCTTTAATCAAGCTTAGCACTGTGCTTGCAAGTCATAGAGTTTTCTCACTATAGATGTATGTATGAAAATGCTGCATATCTTCATACTTATTAGGAAACAATTAGCTATAGCTTCAATTTATTTTATACATTGATAAGAGCATGTTGTTTCCTCTGTCAACATAACGTCTCATAGCATCCTCAATAATATTTAACTCTATGTTAAGAAAATTGCACATAACTATAAAATTGTACATAAAATGTGACAAAATTTGTTAAGATCATAGACTCATATGTGATGGGAACTACTAAAGCATACATAAAGTTTGACAAAATGTGTTAATATTTGAGAGTCCTATATGATGATGGGGTCAGTTTGTTTCTTTCACTCTTTTCTCTTGCATGTTACTTAGCATTATTTAATAAATCACTTGGTGTGAGAAGCCGTCTCAAGTAAAATCATAATTCTTCCACAGCCTCCTTGTATTAAACAGAAATGTATCAAGAAGGCCTTACATGGAAGATAAACCTTTGTGGCAGTATATTATATAATGTCTTTGACTCCTCTGTTTAATTTCTCCAGGTCTTTGGGTTTCTAATAGCGTGATGGGAATAGAACCCATTTCTAAGCCGAGGTATGATTAGAGTTCATGAACATAGTACTGTTTCAGTCTTTGATGTTAACCAAGAGTGTTCTTCTCAGCCCCATTCTGTAACTCTTACAGGGTTACATGTACTGGTAGCATATCTTAGTATGACTGTAAATTATTTTACATTAGACTCACTCCTACTACTAGTCAGGTAGAAGCAGCTAATGTAGGTAAAGGACACAGAGAAGATACAGGTGCTGCTGAATGTCATGTCTGGGTGAAATTCTGGACTTTTAGGATGACTTTTTGGGTAGATATAACCAGCATCAGTGTTAGCCTAAAAGAATTTAAAGGAAATACTTTGTTTACAAAGTGAAATATATAGCACTTTGTTATGTTTAGTCATGTTGGCTAGACTAGAGCACTGTCAAAGCCCAGAGTTAATGAAATAAATTCTTAGATTGGTCTCAAAGCTGATGATTGTTTCTGCATGTTTTATGTCTATGCGGATGCTATGTCAGCATTTCCAGAGTGATAAACAGTAGATTCTATTGCCATTGTTATTACATTTTTTTTTAATTTAAGACTAAGTATTGATCTTTGGACTTGAGGTTTCTCAAGTAATTGCAACATTAAAAGAAGAGGAGAGCAATTGATGGGACTTTCTTAGATAGGTGTAATATTTTAAATGGTGTTTTTAAATGTGAGTATTTTAGTAAGTTGGGAAGATCAAGCTACATTAGTTTTTTTGAGGACTGTACAGTGAAGGGTGTTGCTACTAGAGTTAGTTACAAATGTGGTGATTTTGTTATAACTTTGCTCAAGTTCAGACTGTTGACCTGGCTGTACTTTTGTGAAGATTGAGGAGGCATAAGGAAATGTGGGTAGTAGGACAGGGCTGGTAGTGACAGCTCTGTTATGATCAGTGAGGTACAATTCAACTCTATAATACATACCATCTTCTACATTAGTTTTTTGGACTATACTTTGGATATGCAGGTCAACACTGATGTTTCCATCAAATATTACCCCTATGAGTTTGATATGGTGTACCTGTACAGTGATAGTACTACCAGTTGAGGTTATAGACAGGGTTATGGTCATTGCATAGCAGTGAACTGGAAATGCTTATTTTATTTTTGGAGAGGGTAAGAGAAGCTGGAATTGCTGGAGACAGGTTTCTATTAATCGGAATGCTTCTTGAGTAATTTCTTTTCAAGTGGCTGGCATTCTGAGTAGAAAATACCAGTGATATGTCATCAACATTTATGATACTGGCTTATTTAGTTATTTTATTAAGTATATATATCATTTGTAAATATAACAAAAAGATGGCCTAAATGGATCCTTTGGAAATGCTGGAATGCACTGGTAAGTTTATACAGAGAGTATCCAGTCATGTTATACATTGATTTGTACATGATAGGTAGCAACAGAATCATAGCTTGGTTTATTGAATCCTAGAATTGACAATCTATGCAGTAGGAGCTGATTCAATTCTGTACAAAAGACATTAAAGAGATCAATGAACAACATTAAAACTAGGTGGCCATTAATTTTTGGCAACAGTGTCAAAAAAGGATAAAACAGCTGTCTGTCTGCAGTAATTGGGATGAAATCCATTTTGACTTGGCTCTAGTAAATTATTGTTGATGAGGAAATGAATACTCTGAGTATGTATACACTTTTCAAGATCTTTGGATAAAAGTAGTAATAAGATAATTGGTCAAAAGTTGGAAAGTTCAGTCGAATTGCCTAATTCAGGTCATCATATCATATAGGATTATTTCCAAATACAAGGAACAAAATACTAATGGTAGCCTTGATAATGACTACTTACACTTGGTTAGGCTTCTATACCTAGTTTCATGTACTCATCAGGAAGGTTATCTGCTGCTCCAGTGGTTGGATTAAGTTTGAATTGTTCATGATAAATTACAGCTCAGGTGAACACTGTCTCAGAAAGTGCTTATCTCCCTAACTACATTGAATAAAGGACTGATCCTGGATGAACTGTCTCCAGGCTTCTTTCTTTGACCAAACCTAACCTGCTGGAAAATGCTCTAGCAAGTAACTTTGCTCCCTAGCAGATGGACAAGAAGAATACCTCTGCTTCACCATGGAAGGTGACATGGCAGAGGTAACTAGAACTGCACAAAAAAAGGGGTTCCACAGTGATACTTCTAATCTGAGATCTGATTGGCTCCCATGGTCCTTACAGGTAACCACATGATTTTTAGCTTTACTTTTTGATAATTACCTCCTCTGCCCAAAAACAAGGGGGTTGCCAGGATGGTGGTTATTAACATCCTTATGGGGGCACAGTATTTTGGCTTATTTAGTTTAGAACATTGCTCAAAATATTGTCAGTTTCAGCCTGGGAACACAAACAAATAGAAAAGGTAGTGATACTTTGAGTAAAATCATGTATCAAAGCATGCATTTAGAGTTTGGAAGAACATATATCAACAATTTACAATATTTATATTATTTAAGGAAAACAAAAAGAAAATATATATTTAAATATGGTGATAGATAATGCATAAACCATTTATAATATTTACACAACTGGAAGAACTGTGGGGTATGCTGATAATGAAAAATGAGCTTGCTTAAGACAATGGAATAAGGTGATCAAATGGAAAGCATAAAATCAGTATGGAAAAAACTGAGGGAGCTTGAGCAGGATGTCAACTATATGAGAAAGTGGAATTTGAAGATAGGAAGGGCAGAGCAACACAGGTAAATATGGATGAGAGATAACGAGGACAAACAACATAATATACTTCCTTATGAGAGTTATTTTAACTGTGGAATTAAATAATTGGTTGGGTATAGAATTTAGGTCATATAGGATGCTATTATTGTAAAATAATTTACACTGGGCTTCACTGAACATCTATATTTTAAGGGGGAATCTAAATTTACTGTAGGTAGAACTGGAATTAAAGCAACGGTCTGTGCTGCAGAGTTTATTACATGTCCTCCTGGATAGTGGCAGTAGGTTTTGATTTAGCTCTGCTTGAAACATTGACACTCTAGGGAAAAGGGTTGGAACTTGGCTAGGCTTGTAAGGGCCCTAGGACCATTAGCCTATTGACCTTCTCTGATCTTATGATCCTATAAATAAGCTGAAGAAGGAAAGTGAGGACAAGGTTGGAATATTGACTAGTGTGTGACTGGTTATTCTACAAGCAAAAAGGAGAAGGATTCTAAGTTGATAACATAATAGGTAATGGATGATATCAGTAAAGTGGCTGCATTTTTACTGGCAGTCGCTTTGTTTCAGTTATGGTAGAAAAATCATGCTGTTTTGTGAGGCTAGTTTGCTGAGGTTTTAGAGATGTCTGCTTTTTTATGGAGGCTATTGTGATAAGGATAAATGTAAAGTAATGCTAGGGAATAGACTCGTTATGCACAAATTATTCATTTTAGATCACCTGAACAGTTTTATGGTAACATGACTGATCTTGCCTCCAGATTAATATTTCATTGAATCATCCCTGGTTCTGAGCTGTGGTCATAACAGGATGCAATAAAACCAATTGATGCTAAATGGTGTGCATTACTTGGCAATAAGAATTCCTTAAGGAACATGGACTGTCAGTGCTGTAGTCTTAGTTCAAGCATGATTTTGTAGGTTGATATGACAATATAGCAGGAAGTCAGTGCAGGCATTGTTTGGCCACATAATTATAGCCTACCTAAGCACAATAGAGATGCTCGCTTTGGTTAAAAATTATAAATGACACAGAACCCTGGCATGTTGTACTGCTACATACAATGTCATTATTTTAAAAAATAACAGTTGACATTTTTAAATAATCAGATTGTACAAAAAGGGATTTGTTCCTGTTATATCCCTTTGTACTGCTGCAGTTCAGACAGGATAGCTTAGTGATACATTATGCATGCATACACTGATGCATGTGACTGCACATTTGCCATGATCTGACTAATGCATTTGCACCCACCAAATGCTTAGCATTAGTATGATAAAACAAGGCATATCATCTAATGTTCAGGCTGGGTTATTTTGGTTAAAATCTGAAGCAAGCATGCTACAACACTGCAAAATATGGATCTTTTTGTTTATCTAGTTGTTAACTGGGTACAACTAGACAAATGTTGCTTTTCAGGAGCAACCCGGGAGTTTAGTGACATTTGTTGACCTGGAGTCAAAAATGTTTTTTAAGGAATCAAACCCTCTTCTCTTGACCATGGTGGTTTCAGTGTACTTTGGGTCCCAAGCTGTTTTCAAACCATTGGCTACCATGCATGCATTTTAAGACCATGAAAACTTCCTGACTGTTTTAAATTATATTTGTGTTTAACACGGCAACATTTTTAAAAATGTGTTTTAAATTTGATGTTTTGAATATTTTGAGTAAGCAGTGGAACAAAATGTATTAATCAATAATGTTGAAATGACCAATTTCAAAATATTTCAGTCATAAAAGGCCACACAAAGTATTTTTGTTCTAATCCATGAAAATCCTCACTCATCAGTTATGGCCATTTTATGGATTGTGTACACATTTGAGTGTGATAAAAAAATGGCCACAGGAAACTATTTCAATTTGCTTTACACAAATACTCAATAGTCTTTTAAAGACATACTAGTGAATTTTAACTTTATCAATTCATCAAAATTAGTTATTTATATCCATAGACATCCATGGAACCCAGCAGTTATAGCAACTTTGCTGACTGCATCCTTCTCAGATGTCCATGTCAAAAAAGTAATAACCTATGTCAAAAATAATAACAGTAGTAATGACCAAAGTTAACATATTTTGGATTTGTTTTAAACAGACACAGTAACTATAATACATTATTCCAATTCCAACTTAATTTGCACACACATGTACACTAGTCCTGCAAAACCAGATTCAAAGACTGTTTAAAAATGATAATAAGAGCATAAGGTACTTTCATGTATAGACAGCCTTGAACTCCACGAGAAATTATAGCCCCTTTACTGACTTTACTATTATCATGAAATCATTTTACTTTTTTGCTAACTTTGGATCACTGCCATCACACAATAAGACCCAGTCATGTATAACACAGTCAATGTGCATGTTTTTGCAGAAGTACAAGATACGCGGATAGCTCCACATTAAAAAAGAACTATTACTAATGCAGATATTAATGTTGACAAGCAAAATTGCATTTCAGTGCTTCACCACAGTATATGTTGTCCTAGAAGTATAAATGACAATTGTTGCATTAAAAATAAAATTGTTACATTGATGATATTGCCATGACATTTCCTGAACTACATCAGCTATGCAGTATTGAATTGCTGGCAAAAAGCAACCACAGGTTCATAGTTGGCTACCAGGAGGAATGCAGTTCAAGAGACCATTAAAGAGCTTATTCCAAATTCCTAAGTAGCTGCAAAGCACTTTCTGGTTAAGTGATTTGCTAAGGTCACACAGTTGGTAAATGAAACTAGAGGGATTCAAACTATGCACCCATGGTACTCAGGAAGCAGAGCACTAACAAGTCAGAGCTTTAGTCCTCTAACTGCCAGGTAAGGTAGCAGCTTTTTTAACTAAAAGTAGAAATAATTTTGAATCTGATCTGTATGGTAGACTGTATTACAGTAATATCCAACAATGATTATATAATGGATGCTGAAGATCAGATACTTAAGATCACCACTCCAAACAATGCAGACTAGATGACCTGGCAAATGTCAATACATTCACAGTTTCTGGAGGCTGTAAAGAAGATACTGCAAAAATATATTACTAAAATGCAACATGTCTGACTATGTTATACATCCAGGCCTGGTAATGAATTAATTTATTCTTTAGTGCAATGAATAAAGCATTAAAAGTAAAGACAGTATAGATGCTGCAGCAGTTTTTGTTCAACAACCCACAATGCATACAAAAATCAGAACTCTTACCACATACAACATACAGTTTTTGTTGGGGGGTACATACATGCTTCCAAGGCACCCACACCTCATGTTTTACCTTCCTATGTCTTCTCTCTTATCAAGAATAGCAATCCTCTCTGTCATGTCTCAGTACAGGTCTGACATACCTACATGGCTGATAATGCATATTGCAGCATACATCTCCAGCTTCAACAGTGCTGGATAGTTGTCAAATGGGGCCTTCTGCAGGGTAATGAACCAGGCTACAGCCAACCATACAATTATGCTATTACTTAGACATGTCTATCCAGTTACCATAAAACACTTTTCAAACCTGTTAGTGCGCATATTTTCTTTTTTCCTTTTACGGTTAACAGAGATTTGCATTTCATTTAAAATCTGTATTTCAAATTTCACAGCAAAAACATTGATAAACATTATCTAAACATAACATTCTACCATTGAAAACCAGACTTAGCATGAGAAACAGTAAAACTCTCTTCCCTTGAAACTCATATATAGTGAGAATGCATCTGGTAACCCATTAAACTACAAGAGACGTGCTGTGATTAATAATCAAATTGTATATAGTGAAATATTAATTAGTGGCTATGTGAAAGATATGGGAATTCAAAAGCTAGTTATGTATTGCATTTGCTAGCAGTATAGAACAGCCCACTGGACACAAGTGTCCCTATTCAAAATCAGCCTAGGAGTACCATCTGCTGAAGTAACTTGGAATGAGTCACAAAGAAGGCAATACTTACCTGGTATAGTGCTGTACTCCTATATGTGCAGAAATCCTGTGGTAGAATGCTAGGATAGCACAGTCTGTCATCATAGAGAAAGTCAGAGACCTGTGTACCATAGGCAGAAGCTTGTCTTTTGTAGGTAAATCTCATTAACAGTTGATTGCCTGTGCACCAATCTGTGGCTCATACTTGCTAATTGCATTCAGAACAGCTGGGTTGCATTTTCATTAGCCAAAGTCATGGTGACACAGTTCTGTATTTGAGGCCTTCATGTAGGCCTTGACCCTTTTCCTGACCTGTGAGAAGGACATTATCGAGATGTGGGGACTACAGCATCACAGAGGGTAGGTTAAAATACTGTCCATGGTTTGGATTTATGTGTTATATCCACAATTTTCATGCTGTGATTGGCCATGGTAAACAGACTTTCTGACTATATGGCAGTTTACTGTTCAAAAATGTGGGTTGAGGACAGTAAGGAGACAGACAGATGTGAGTGTCATAAATCATTTGCATCAGAATATACAAGCTGCTGCAGTGGTTGCTGGTCTATCAGCCATGTATGTTTGTAGGGGAAGACTTTGACACATGTCCCTGTCACTTGACCATTCCCCCCACCCCTTTATGTATGGGTGTTGTGTGGATTCACTGTTCTAAGTGTTTGGGGGGTATGTTAGGTCTGTAGTAGGTAGCTGAACATAGTGATGCATATGTTTCAGGCTGCAGCTGCATTCTGCCCAGCAGCCATACTGGGGGTTGTGAACATATTGTGGGAAAGCAAGCTGTATATGTGAGTGAGGGATCAGTGTTAGCTCTGTTGTCACAGAATGGCCAGGGTGAGGGTACTCATAACAGTCCAGGTGAGGCATGTGCCTCTGGTACATATGTCATGTAATAGTGCCATCCAGAGAGTGGTAGGCGACATGTAGGACACCTATATATATTTGTGAAGTGTTTCCAATGTACAGGCCATTGAGGTGCTAAAATGTGTGGCAGTGACTGCAGTGGCAGAAAGAAGTTCTGCTTAAAATTGCATGGTTCAGTCATTTAATTGTTCCAACAACCATCAGCACACAGCATGGGTTGTGTGACAAGTGTGGCAAATGTAGGTGGCACAACTGTGGACATTCTGCAACAGTATGCATCTGTCACCTGTACCTGATATCCTAGGTCTCACATCCATCGATCAACATGCATTTGTCTGTGTACTTGTTTGGAGTCCCAAGTACATTGTCATTTGTCCCATTATATGTACAAGCTGTGTGTCACTGACAATAAAGATTTGTTTATGGAAACACCTTTTATTCCTCAGACCTCGGTGGCTTAGTGGGCTAATGCACAGTGCTGTAGTTGACAGGGGCTGAATATTTTTGAGCTGTGCATCACTGATAAACAGGATAAGTTTATGGAAACACCTGCTGTTTTCAAAGCTGAGTGGCCTAGTGGATTAAGACACTATGTCATAGTTGGCAGGGTCCTGCATTCGAGACTTGCCAGGCTGATAATTTTGCTGATGTGTAGAACAGCGTCAGACACACAGAATGTGATTAAAGCAGCTTTAAGTGGGTTTGCACAATGCACCTTGATGTCAGCGACACTTAAACCTGTGCTATTTCCAAAAAAGAAAAGGTAAAAGGGGTGATAGGAAAGTGGTGAAATGGGAGCAAGCAGGGGGAAAAACAATATGAAAGGCAGGTAGGAATGTGCAGGATGGGTGTAGAAAAGGACCGTAGCTCTCCATTTCTTGTACAGTAACAGCTGTGCATGTTGTGGACTATTTGGAATTTGGAGCCTCACATCCCAGAGGGAGGGTTGTGGGCAACATAACTTTCTTGCTTAATTGCTGTGATGGTTGATAGATGGCAGTGTAGGTGTTGGCAAAATGGAGAGCTATGTATGGGACAATTTTTTTTCTGTGGGACAGATGTCCTTTTTCTTTTTTTTAAGGAGAGAGTGGCATGTTGAGGAAGGGATATAGGTACATGTAGGGAGGTAAGTTGGGTAGGAGTGGTAGCATTTGCAAACAGACAAGACAGACAAGACAGCAGACAGGGGCGGTGTATGGCACATGATGGGGGTAAACACCTTGGACCGGGAGAGTGTTTTGGAATCGGAGGACCAAGTGCTCCGAGATGCCCTAAAGGTGGCTGTGCTGGGTGCTGGGGCTGGCCTGTCCCTTCCAGGTGCGCCAGTCTACCCTCAATTTGGTGCAGTCAATTGTCCATTACATGCTGTAGAATCCTGCACACCATCCCTGGGAGTTCTTGTTGGGTGTCCACTCCCACTCCAAACCCGTGCCCAGTGGGATGGGCCTCATCTCCTGAGGTGCTTCCAGCCATGGGCTGTGCAGGACCAGCGGATGGGGCAGCTCCAAGTTGTGTCCCAGATATGATGGCACCCAGTGTCATGGCCAGATGACATGGGGTAGGTAGGTCCACAGGTACCAGCCTACCAACCCGTGCTATGGTGTTGAGGTTTTTGTCAAAGTGTATAGGTTAGTCATGCACAGAACATATAAACTTTAGTTAGAACAGCATGCATGAGTGTTCCAATTAACCCAGAACAATAAAATTGCATAGCATACAGAACACAACAATAAATGTGATAACAGTCAGTATTGTAACAGCATGCCAGTAACAGTTACAGCAAAAGGCCAATGATATTGGTATTTCAACAAGGTATGTTAGTATGCGACCATGGTAATATGTAACAATAATTAAACACAAGGCCCAACATAAGGTTTTGAGAACAATATATGTGAAATGAATACCATACCCATAGTATAACAATAATAATATTTATGATGTAGATAAGGGTTGAGGGGAGAGAAAAACATTCCATTAACAATAGTATAAGCTTATACTTACTGCAACAGTACTGTTCTATACTGTGCAGGTCTGCCCTCACTTTTATGTCTATAAGTGCGCTATATCTTCTGTAGCACATACATACATCTCAAACTATCTGCATGGAACAATATGGGCCAAGCTGTAATGCCTACAGGTACACTACTAGAGGGGACTATTACATGTCAGGGGAACATATATGACTACCAAGGTGCACTGTGCACTGATGTTGTGTGAGTGTGCTACTGACATACTTTGACTGGATGTAAAATGTGTTTCCAAGGGTTTTGGCAACAGTGATCACTATCTATGACAGTGTGACACTTGAGAGACATGTATCGTGCATAGGACAGAGTGTTTACAAGTATCCTGGGGTTAGATTATCAGCAGACATTCACAGACACATGAGGCATACAGCCGTAACAACAATAAACAGTTTTATTTGTCTTATTAACTTGGAATAGTGGTGTACTTGTGGACATTTAATTTAATGCAATCTTTTCACCTTGCTGAGCAATGCTGTTTACACACTAGTACATCTGGAGACACGTATTGGTATACCATTACAATGGCTATGACAGACAATTTATTTACTTGTAATTCCAGTGGAGAGAACATCTGTGAACAATACATAACTGTTTCTATACATATTCAGTAGTACTTGTCTGTTTTTATAACTATATATTAGTACTTGTCCCTGGATTCGTAACCCAGTCTGTGTGTGGCAAAATGTATAAAATACATATCGTTTAGCAAACTGAGCTACTGAGCCATTGCTTTGTGTTGATTGACTGATATGTGCCTAGAGCTCAACTAGTAACAAATTCTGACCTGGCAATGTAGGTAGAGTGTCACATAAGACTGCAGTGACACTTGAACACACATGCATGAGATGCATGCATGACAGATATAGTAGATGAACTGTGTATTACTACTTGGAATGCAGGTGCACACATTTAACCCCTAGTGGATGGGACTATATGTGATGTGTACAGACCATATCGGGGTGCTGGGTTGGCTACCTGACCCATATACAGTTGTAGATGGTATAGTTGCAGTCAATAGCTATTACAGTTTATTACTTGCCTGCATCAGCATAACTACATTCAGGAATGCATATAGCTGAAATGCAAAGGTTAATACAAGACAACCCTGAGGGAAACACACTATACCACCTTACACATGACTATTCAAGTTTCAGCTCTTATAGTCCAGAAAAAAAATGTCATAATGCAATATATCTTTTTGTACAGCTCCACATCTACACTTTAGCAAAACAGTTTATCAGCCAACATTCAGTCACTTCATAGTACTATACCCATGTTTACTTCACAGCACTTGTAATAAACAATTTCCTGACCAACAGCCCAAAATGCAAACAATATTTTGCACAAAAAACCTTTATTGAGGGTGACATGAAACAGTTAACAGTCTTTTTATTGTTGAACACTTTACATAATGCAGGTATTGAAAGATAGCTGTTATTCCACACTGTATGCATTACTAACTTTATTTACTTAACAATTCTGACTGCAGGTATACATTATTTACTGACATTTATAAATGCTGATCATTTATTCCCTTCACATTATAACTCCAGTTGTGCTTTATTACCAGAACATCATTATTAATACAGTATGCATAAGTTATTCCTTAACATTATTAATGCAGTAGTAAATTGCTTTCCTTAACATTATCAGGTTTCATGCTTTCATGTATATTGAACTGTACCTGGCATTAGTCATTTATATCAGTCTAGGTCTATGATCAAATCCATTGCAGTACACTCAAAACAGAATATACCTACTAGCATTTATTACTGTACTGTTTCTTAATTATATTGGTATGTATTGCAGGATATATCTGTACTCACCACAATCTCGGTGCAACCTGGCCAGGTGCCCTGTATGGGCCTCCAGGTTGTGAGCTCTCTCCTCTGCAGCTCTGGGGAGAGAAACACACCATTATGCGTACCTGTCCATCAAATATTCATACTAATGCTTCCTATACTTGCAAACTTGTGGTGCATTGCTGTCCCAAGCATCTTGGGATCCACTGGGCCAAGAGTTCCCCCTTTCTATGCTTCAGATCATTGTAGTGGTAATGTACCTGCTCATCAGTGCAGGGGATGCCAGTCACAGTGATGAGGTCGTATGCCAGCTGGTGCTAGGGCTCAGATTTGTATTCAGACCCCTGGTACTGGCCCTGCAGCAGCTAGATGTTATGGTCTTTTACAAGGAACCAGATGTCATGGTCTTTTATGAGGAGTGCAACCATGACCTTGGAATCCAACATGCCCCACCACTTTGCCCAGAAGCATGTACCCTCTCCAACTCCAGCCATAGCTCCTGCACAGATCAAACTCCAATAGGTTCTGCTTGTATTCCCACCTGTTCAGCTTAAATAAGGCTGTTTTCCCACCCTTCGCCACCATTGGACCATTTTTAAAGATGTTAACAAAGCTTAGCACAATGCAAACCAGATAAACTTAGGTGAGCAGTGCTTAAACTGGCAATGGTTAGCAGTGCGCAAACCAGCTTAGCTGAGCTGAGGGCTGCTTAAACGGGTATTGCTTAGCAGTTTCCAAACCAGCTATGTGGAACTGCACATTGTTAAGTACTGCTAAAATGAGTCCTATTTAAGCATTACTTGGCTTGGCTTAACAATGCTTAGCAGACCTTAGCTAAGGGCAAAGTAGATTTAAAAAAAAATTATTGAAGGTAATTTTTCATTAATGATACTTGAGTAATATCTGTATCAATTTTACTTTTATATCTCATAAACTTATGCATTTAACTAAGTTATCTTGGAGTGTGACTTTAATGTATTGGACACTTGTGTGTAACTGGAGCTTTTATCCTTGGGTCTCCACTGAAAATGGGTTTGTGGTCCAGCTGGACTAACCCAGTTAACAACTGTCAGTGTATACATAATAAATATATTTTTATAATATTTTCATATTGCATGCAAAAGCTGAATGGCCTGCATTTGAATTGTGCACCCACTGCACACAAGGCAGTGACACTAACCAAACAGCTACTGAGGATTTGGTGAATGCAGCTATACATTTCTATATAGCTCTCAGTTACATTTAAGCACTGCTGAGCACCACACCATGCAAACCTGCTTAGCTATGCTTAAGCTTGACCTTTCTGAAATAATTAAATTAATCTGGTTTCTATTTTTAGATGTCTGGCATGTATCTATTGCTAAGTACTATGCCGCACAAACACACCAAAAATTATTTAAGAATGTTTCACTTTATTATTTAAGTGCCACCCGGCACTTTCAAAGTGCAGGGGCTGTGTTACTCATCTTCGGACACTGTGACACACCCCCTGTATCAATTCTGTAAGTGTGTTACACGGTTCTCTCTTAGCAGCGTGCCTTCATAAATATGCAAGGTGCACTGCCAAGGGGGAGCTGCAGACACAGCCACAGTAGACTCCATGTAGGACTTACACTATTCCTACATGGAGTTTATTAAATCTGGGGCTAAGTCTTTTCACGGAATTAAACTATATCCTCCCATTTTAAACAAATGTTCATATCTGTGGAATCAAAAGGATTATGAAAGAAGTATAAATGGCAAACTATTTTTATAATGGTAGTGTTCTTTAGTTTCTAGGTCTTAATCTGAATATTATAAGTTACAGTAAACAGAGCAACTTTTACATTTGTAGTATTTTGCAAACAACTTGCAATATCTCAGCAACCAATCAAGTTACCCACATACTGTCAAGAAGCATTTTATTCATTTAGCTGAGAGCTTTTGTAAGAAGGTAAGGATTTCTGTCTGTGTTACTTGGTTGTTGAGATATTTAGAAAAATGTGAAAATTATATCTATTTAAATTAATATCATAAAAACAACAGTTAATGTCTATTTATCTGCACTA
>NC_056738.1:244692259-244727259 GCF_019279795.1 Protopterus annectens
AGTGTTTATGGTAAATGGGGTGAAATAGCCAAGTAATGGTTCATTGGAATGGCTGTGGGGGGGATCTCCATTCGACCATGATTTTTGATTTTTGAGGGGGGGGGGCAGCAAACTCAGACAGCCCTGGCTGAGCTATACCTCTCAACTGTCCAGATTTTTGCAGAATAAAGATATTTTTGCTTCTTATTTTTGGTTTGTTCCTCATAAAATTTGTGATTTTCTGTCAAATCATTTAGGAATGAAGTCACTAAATAATGACAGACACTGAGTTTCACACTTCATAACCTTCAGAAAAATGCATGCTAAAGCAAGACCTGTTATTCTATTAACTGTCTCAGTTTATACAAGAGCAATTTTCAGTACTGTTTATATGTTCCCCCAATATATTTGGCCTTGCCCAGATTTCCTGCATTAACAGGTTGAGAGGTACGTGCAAATAAATTGCTTTATAGAATTAGGCATATCCAAACCTCTCAACTGTACCCAATTTTGGCTCATAATGTTGTTCTTCCCCTAATAATCTCTTTGCAAAATGGCAATTTTGGAAGAAAACATGGAGGGTTTACAATTAATAAATAACTGCAATAATCAGTTACAGATTGCTTTTATTTCAGAAATGCATGTAGATTCTTTTATTTTATCAGCTGCTCAAGTTAGCAGTACTAATATTAAAAAGTGTCCCTTCTTTGCAGGTTCCCAGCTGTATTGTCTGGCTATTTTATATGTTTGAATCACATTTTTGGTCCATTTTTTTATAAAATTGTGTTTTTTTTTGAGAAATTAGTGGCAAATCATTAAAGACTGAAGTTAAAAAATAATGACTGGCATTTGAGTTTCAGATTACATACCCTTCAGAAAATTCATACTAATGCAAGACCTACTATTCTATTATCTTTCTAAGTTTATAAGAGCAATATTTAAAAATTGTCCTTATTTTTTGGCCTTTGTCCCACTTCTATGTATGGCTTTGTCCAGATTTCTTGCTCTGAGGTTGAGAGGTATGACAAATGTGTCAGGGCCATCACAGTCAGCCAGATACATTTCAAATTGTGACATACTTGTTGCACCCCACTCCCCCATGTAGTGGCTCTGGATGTGTCCAAGCAAGGCAAGGAACAGTTATGCAGTGTAAATGTGCAGACTATCCCCCCATCCAAGGTAGACTGTAAAGGAAAACACAAAGATCAATGCACGTAATGTTCAAGCAAGGCACCCTTTATTACTTGCAGCAAGGAGACAAAGTATGTAAGTACAAGGTTTATCTGTTTTTCCATGGTTCAGCATGCTATTCTTATACAGTTCTCTGCATTTACACAAGAAAATATTGTTAGTTTAACTGCTGAGATGGTCAGAAAAGAAGACATTGTTAGATTTACTGCTGACATGGTCAGAAAATTGCTGTCTTGCAAAACATGTTTGAGAAAAACAACCTGGCCTTGGGCTAATTTCAGCCCTCCTTTGTTTCTTACATTTCTTCAGCTGTTCAGTTCTTGATATGATACATTTGCCCAGGGTCAAGATACAACCCTGGCCTCAATACACATTCTGCTGACCATGGTAGACTTTCAAGCATCAATTGTTCTCTTATCAAGGTTTTCTGCAGCTGCACAAATTTCACACACAATAAGCAGAATAAACGTATTAATTTCTTTTTCACCCTAAATTCATCTAAGCTTGCACATTGCAGTTATACATTTTCTTAACATTTCCCCCCTTTTAATACTTTATTCTACCTTCAAAACAAGCATAAACAGTTTTTCTTCTCATAACCATTTCCTACTTAGGATTTGCAGCTAGAGAGTCATTCAGTTTAAGCCTGTGAAAACATTTTTTCAGTTTTAAGTAATTCCTCAAATTCAGCATCTTGGTATAAAGTTTCTGAAACTGAAACGTCTACTATATTCTTAACTAGTCCTTTCATACAGGGGATGCAGCAGCATCCACACACCATCAGTAAGGCTATTCCTACACAGATGGCAATCAGAATGTTCATCAGGATGCTACCCCAACCCCCGAACCATTTCTGGAAAAAGTCTGTCAATAGATTTGGTCCTGGTTTGGTCATGGCCGATACTTGCTGAATTACTTCAAGATGCTGTCTATCTCGTGTTTTTTGTCAGGAATAAATGAACAGCACTCCTCCTGGATTAAAGTGCATGTACCTCCTTTCGCCGCTAGGGTGAAGTCAAGAGCCATGCGATTTTGAAGCACCACTGTTCTCATGGCAGTTAGTTCATCGATTACCAATTCTAGGGTGTAAAAGGTCGCATTACTCATTATTTCAAGAAGTTTAGATAGTTTTCTCAGCTTCCAGATCGATTTCACTGCTCCATATGCTGGTATTATGCTTGCCCAAGATATGACGTCATCACACAGATCCATGTGCGACAGTCCTTTGCCACTCTCATGGCCTAAATTATGATGGTATATCCAGGGTGTAAGGATTTGTCTCACTGGATTAGCAGGCTTCTTGATTTCTCGGACATTCTGAATTTTCCCTTGAGGTAAGATTGCCGTGTGTCATATGGCCGGAACCAGGTATCCCAAAAAACAGCTACCGGACCAGTTTTCAGGTAGCCATTTATATGCTTTTCTTCCGCATATAAAGCAAAAAATTTCTACTTTGGTGGTAACTTTACTATAAACATACTGGTAAACAAAATTAGAGTCCACGAACTGAGAACCAAGCGCTGATTGCAATTTTAATTCAAAAATAAACTGATAGCGACACAAGTCCAAAACATCCAATACATCAAGCGCTTTCACCCAGGCTCTCCCAAGCTTTCTCAAGACAAACTGCTACACATTTAAATGGATCTTTATATACAAAACCTTACCAATTAAAAATAAAATCAATCATTCAATCAATTAGTTAAAAACATTGTTAACTATTTCATTACAGGTTTTTCCCTTCCAAATGAATATTAAACACATTTGATAAAAAACATTAAAAAAGACTTTTAACAGCTGTATAAATATACTTACTCTTACTACGAATTTATACCAGCTTGTAATGTTAAATAAAGCATAAAATATTTATGCATATTATAATCTTTTAGTATTTTAATTACAACAAACCAGCAGACAATACGATAATTCAAAATTATTTATCTTGTGCTACCACTACTTGTATATAGGAACTAAAAAACTTTTAAACTTTTGTAAACCTTTAAATGGACTATAATTTATAAATATGTAACTATTATAACTTCGCCCTTCTAAGTTTAAGTATGCTACTTAAACTTATGGCGTCATTAAGGCCAGGGGATCTTGCGGCATCTAATTTTAGCTGCCAGAGCAGTTCTCTATATTCTAAGGATGTTTCCCAGTCCCCTCCTCTTGGGTTAAACTTGACCTGCTCTAATACTATAAACTTAAGGTCCATTTGTTTGCAGACCAAGGAGTGCTTAAAAAATGCATTTGATTCTTTTCCTTTACTAACTTCATAAAGGTGCTCATACACTCTTTTTGCCAGTGTCCTTTCGGTTTTGCCAACATAAAAACTAAGGCAATGCTGGCAAAACCCAAGGTATATTACCCCCTTTGTTTTGCAATTAAAATAACCTGGGGATCTGATGTAGACCTTCCTTGGTTTCAAATAAAAACCTTTGGTGTTAATAATGTAAGGACACTGTTTGCAAGTCTTACACTTAAATGTACCCAATAAGGGTTGTCCATTATGTTCATTGACTACCAAGTTTGTCTCAAATAAGTCTTTCAAATTCATATTTCTTCTCCTGATGAACTGTGGTTTACACCCAAGGACGTGTTTGAGTTCATCATTCATGGTCAGAATTGGCCAATATTTTTCTACAATATTTTCTACCACTACACTTTCACTGCTGTTTGTGTGAACAAGTGCACTGCTCTGTTCTTTAAATTTGTTCTTTGTTGCCACTGCATCTTGTCTACGTTCCTCACCTAACAAAGGGAAGTACTTGTCCATCCTTTTGTTTGTAACTTCCAACACTACAGAGTCAAACAACTGTATGGGGTAGCCTCTTTCTGTGAATAATACCTTCAAAAATGCAACCTCTTCTCTAAATATGTTTTATCATTTAAATATCCATGATCCATTTAAATGTGTAGCAGTTTGTCTTGAGAAAGCCTGGGAGAGCCTGGGTGAAAGCACTTGATGTATTGGATGTTTTGGACCTGTGTCGCTATCAGTTTATTTTTGAATTAAAATTGCAATCAGCACTTGGTTCTCAGTTCATGGACTCTATTTTTGTTTACCAGTTTGGTGCTTTACATTGTTTTTTTGGTACTATAAACATACACTTGTCCTGCATGAAACATTTTTCTGTCAATTATGGACAGTTGTTTGTAGAGAACAGAATCACATTTTACTTCCTCAATTGTTTTATGCATCAATTCAAAAAACGAATCATAGTTTGTATTGCAATAAGATCCGGTGCTATCAGGTTTAGTGTAGCATCTATAAGGAACTGTTACATTGCAATGGCTCCATCCTACCTTGACTGTATCATTCTTATGAAAACACACAATTCCCTTTTGATGAATAGACAAGTGTAATGCTAATTTATCTTTTGACGTGACATTCGATGTGTCATAAATTAGGATTTCCCAGGTCTTATTAGCCCCTAGGGGAACTGAAGTTAGCAGCAATCCCCCATGTGCTGTTGGTAGAGCTATGCAGACCCAGCAATTCGAAACATTGAAGGTTTCAGCATACATGTATTTGATTGCCTGGTAAGTATTGAAATTCGGGTGCCATTCACGCTTACTAAATTCTACTTGCATAGCTGAGAAGAGAAATGGCCATAACAAAAAGATTATTGTTACCATGATGGTCAATAGGATGGTCATGCAATATTTCTGTGGAAATGGTTGTTCCATACTGTCCCTGTCTTCTCCAGTTCTTCCAAAAAGATATATTTTAATTTTTCTTGATTCAGTCATTTTACTTAGGACACGTGATCTTACTCTCTGCCCTATAGGACCTTAGTACCGATGATTGCTTCACTGGGTTTGAGACGGATCAGTTCCTATTGATCTGACCCCCCCCTTTGTAGCCAGACTTTTGTGCTTAGGGTCCCAATGAAGAGGTAAGGTCTTTGTCCAATTCAAAGTTTCTCATCAGCTTGCAGTGCGTCAGGTGTATCCATGAAGCTCGTTCTGCTATCTTGACTGCAGTAGGTGTTGAAAGAAATACCTGGTAGGGACCTTCCCACTTTGGTGATGCCCAGTTCTTTCACTTCACGATTTTAATCCACACCCAGTCTCCTGGCGTCACTGTCACTTCCGATGTTTTGGCTTGCTTCTGACCTGAAACAGAATTAAACTGCAACAGATGTTTAGAACTCAACAACTTTTTCATATATTCAGCTAGTGTAAAATCAGCTTCCTGGTCTGATGACATGAGAGGTTTCCACTGGGGTGTGTAATAAGCCCTTACATACAGCTTTTCAAAAGGAGTCAGTCCTTTTGCTTTAGGGACAGTTCTCATTCTCAACAATGCCAAATGTAAGCAGTACAGCCAGGTTTTTCCTGTTTCAGCTATCAGTTTCCTTAGTTTGATTTTCAGTATGCCATTATGCCTTTCAAACAGCCCTGCAGACTGCGGATGATATGCACAATGATTTTTAAGAGAAATACCAAAAAACTTACTCAGCTGCTGTATGGTTTGATTTACAAAGTGCGTACCGTTGTCACTAAAGATTCTTTCCGGAATACTGAACCTAGGAATAATGTCCTTAACAAGTACCTTTGCTACTGTAGCTGCATCCGGATTTTTAGTTGGAAAAGCTTCCACCCACCTGGAGAACATATCTATAATGACAAGGCAGTACTTCTTGTTTTCACATTTGTTTAGTTCTATGAAATCCATGCAGATAGTGTGAAACGGATATGGTGGTGTGGGAAAACTCCCTTGCTTAGGCTTTATCGCCCCCTGTGCATGATGTTTGTTACATATCTGACGCATTAAAAAAATTTTTTTAGAATAGTTTGTAAATCCGTACGTTGTGAACACCTGGTTCACCAGCTGTACCATCCCCCCTGTTGAGACATGGCACTGCCCATGGCTCAACAATGCCGCATAATGGAAAAAGTTAGAGGGTAGTATTGGTTTTCCCTCCTTAGAGATGTACAGCCCCTTCTCGAGGATTGCTCCTTGTTTTATCCATCACTGTTTTTCTGCTTGCATAGTGAGTGTCTGCATTGTTTTTAACATATCTAAATTCAAGGTTTCAGAGGGTTGTAATTCCTTATCTAGAAGGAATACCTCTGTAGCTGCCTGTTTTGCAGCTGCATCAGCTCTCGCTTTACCTTTTGAAATTATGTCCTGTTGTTTAGTATGAGCTGTACATTTGCAAATAGCTACCCTTCGAGGCAATTGAATGGATTCTAAGAGATCTAAAATAACCTGCGCATGCTTTATAGGTTTCCCAGTAGATGTTATCATTCCTCGGCTTTTCCACTGTTGTGCAAACACATGTACAGTGGAAAAAGCATATTGGCTATCAGTGAAGATGTTTACACACTTATCCTTTGCTAAGGTACATGCTCGTGTCAGAGCAATCAATTCTGCTGCCTGCACAGATAAATGATGCAATAAAGATTTTGCTTCTATAACTTCAGTATCAGAGACTACTGCATATCCTACTAGGTTCCATCCTGCAGGGCCCCTTTTGCATGAGCCATCCACGTAGTATGTCACCTCGGCATTATCCAAGGGGACATCCGTGAGGTCTTTCCTAGGTAATGTCTTCTGCTTGATTATTTGCAGGCAGCGATGTGGTGTACCATCTGCAGGAGTTGGGAGCAGGGTAGAAGGGTTTAAGGTCATACATCGTTTAATTGTCATATGAGGTTGGCTCAACAATATGGTCATGCAGGAGAGATGCCTAGCAGGAGAGAGATATGCTACTTTTTCTTGTAATAAAATAATCGTGACTGCATGAGGTACCCTCAGAGTGAGTGGGTGAAACAAGACTACTGAAGCCGAAGCCTGCATTGCCATTGCTGCCGTGACTACTGCCTGCACACAGTGTGGCAAAGATTGTGCCACTGGATCTAATTTTGATGAATAGTAAGCAATGGGACGTTGCTTATCCCCATGTTGCTGTGTTAGTACTGATGTCATATAACCCTGCTTGCAATCTACAGTCTGGAAAAAACGCTTTTGGTAATTAGGCAAACCCAGAACTAGAGAGGAGGCTATTAACTGTTTCAGCATACAGAAAGCAGATTCTGCCTCTGTTGTCCAATGTAACAAGTCCTGCGCTGCCATAGGTGTCTTGTAAATAAGGTCAGTTAAAGGTGCAGATTCCAAGGCATAGCTTGGAATCCAGCTCCGACAAAAATTAGTCATTCCCAAGAAGGACATCATTTCCTTCTTGGTGGTAGGCTTTGGTGCCTGCAAAATTGCCACCTTTCTGTCCTCATCTAAAGTTTTACCTCCCTTGGATATTACATATCCCAAGTATTTTACCTGTTTTTTCCAAAGTTGCAGTTTGTTCTTATTCACTTTGTGTCCCTCAGCAGCTAGAAATCGTAGAAGTGCTACTGTATCTTCCCTGCAATCCTGCAGGGTGGGGGCTGCTAATAGAATGTCATCAACATAAAGTAAGACCTGACTACCCTTTGTTGGGTTATATCCTGCCAGGTTACTTGACATTTCTTGTGAAAAGCAATATCCCTGTGGTAATCGTGTATATGTGTATCTTTTTCCCTGAAACGTGAATGCAAACCAATACTGGCTGTCTGGGTGTATTGGTATTGAAAAGAATGCATTACTAATGTCTACCACAGAGAAATATTCTTGTTGAGGTTTCAAGTCGTTCAACAAGGTGTGTAGATCCGGCACTATAGGTGCCCTTGGTATTACTGCATCATTTACAGCTTGCAAATCCTGAACCATACGCCATTCTCTATTAGCTTTTATGACTGGAAATAAAGGTGTATTACACAGAGAATCAGGGGATTCTACTAGCACCCCTCCCTTAAGTAATGCTGCTATGATAGGTTTTATTCCTGCCTCTGCATCCTTTCTTAAGGGATACTGTCTTTTTTGTGGTCTAAACGCTGATTTTGGTGCAATACTAACTGGACCTGCAGTACGAATAAGCCCTACATCTGATTTTCCTGCTGACCAGAGGGTCTCTGGTATATCTCGTAAGGCATGTTCTTCTTCTGTCAGTAGGAGTATCCATCAGCTGTCTCCACGAGACTGCAGATGTACAGCTGGGTTAGCTTGAGTCACCCAGTTCAATTTCTGCACTTGTATTCCCTGTCCTGACAACTCCAGTTGTGTTTATTTTTCCCATCTTGTAACTCTCTCCCCTAGGTCTGCCCACCGTATGTTTTTACTCTTGGTTAAGCTTATATGTGGGAGTCGATTGGATTTATAAAGTGTCAAAAACTCCTGGGGCAGCGAACAGCTGGCTACACTATTTCCTTCTGCGTCCCAGTATAAGTTTCTTAGTACCAATCTGTTTGTACGATGCTTAAATAATTTTTTTTCATACTCATTATCAGGCCCTGGTGTGTACAAAAATACAGGGTGCAGTGCAGCAGGTGCTGTTTATCACTGTCCTGGGAGGCAAACTTACTGATGACTACGTTTATCAGTTCATTGGTCACAGTTCCTGGACCAGTCGTAACCAGGTCCTGACTGTACCAATAAAACGTTTCACTCCCCGACTGAACCATAAAGATGTCAGTTCGTCACTGCGCTTTCATGCCCTGCATAGTTGGAACCACCGCTATACCAAACAACTGCATAAGATCCCTGCCCAAGAGATTTACTGGGCATTTCACAGAAACTACAATCTTACTTATTTGTGTTAATCTTGAAACAGGATCTGTTATGGTGATATTGTGGGAGAGGGGCTCCCGGTATAGCTGCCTATTCGCTGCTTTGACCAATATGTAATCAGATGACTCTGAATTGTCTGGTAATTTGGAGGGGTGTATCAGGGTCCATGATGCCCCTGAATCACACAAAAATTTAACCTCACTGCCTTCCACCAAAAGTGCAACCTCCAGTTTTGCATCTGCTAAATAGTGCTCCAGGCTCAATAAAGCTAAATCTAGTACTTCATCTTCTTCTGCACCATCATTGATTTCCTGTACTTCCTCTATTCCCTTTTCACATCCTCATTTGTCCTTTCTCTACTGGTTTCTTCTTGCAATTCCTGACTATCATATAGTCAGTCCTCACCTTCTTTATCTTCCGTTGTTGCTTTCTTATTTTTCTTGCAATCCCTTGCCAAATGTCCCTTTTTACCACATTTAAAACATTCTCCCCTTTTCTTGCATCCTTCAAAATCTTCTAATTACTGATCAGACTGCTTACCTCCCTGTCTATTTTTCCTGCCCTTTTTCCCAGGGTGCACTACATAAACTTCTGTTCCGTCTTCTACATAAAATACCTGAGCCTTCTTCTTCTTTTTGCTATTAAAATGCTTTTCAGCATGTCTAGCATATTCAAGTAGTGAATGTAATCTACTAGTTCGATGGTCAACCATGTGTTTTGTAATGAAACTGCTTATAGGTGTACTACTACCTTTTAGAAATGCATTCTTCAACTGCTGTTCATATGGGGAATCTTGTTTTTGATCTTCGGGAACCTGCATTCCACAGTGGTTGTTAAAACATTCTAACAGTCTAGCAAAATATTGGTCAACTGATTCACCCTCCTGTTGGACACATTGATTAATGCAAGTGCAGTCTGCCCTAGGTTTCCATTTCTCAGAGATGCGGTCTGTAAGTCCCTTCACTTTAGTGTCTAATTCTGCGCTGCTGTGTGGAAGGGTTTTTTGTGCAGCGTCAACGAGGATTCCAGTTGCCACAAATCATGTACCGATCTGGTCCTACAATCTGTCGAACTACTTTTTCTATCTCTTCCCCATTTAAGTTATACCTTAGCCTCATTCCTTGTAAATCTTCCAAAAATTTTCTGAAATTAAGTTTCGAATGGGGAATCCCTTCTGTAGCTTTCCGGATATCTTCCGGAGTCCACGGTCGATACACTAAGATAGTTGGAGTCTGATCTTCCTGTCCTGCCTGAGGGTTCGGAACTTGTATAAGTGGGCATATTTATTCTTCTACAGGTTGTGTATCCTTAACTACCTGCCATAATTCTTCTTGATTATTTCCCTTCGTTTGAGACCTAGTCTCGATGGGATCCTTAACTTTAGCTAGTTTCAATTTTATAATGTCCCTATCTCTAGTGAGCATAGGATACAATGGGGGTGGGTCAACCTGTCCACTTGCTCCATACTCTGGTAAAGGAGGGGGAGGCAGAGGTGCCAATGCCATTACCAAGTTATTGTCTTCCTTATCTAAAAACATTATCTTTGAATCTTTGTTCTTTTGGTCTCTGCGGTTTGCTTCCTCCAGCCACCTGTGTGCCCGGGGAATTCCTAACTGTCGTTGCTTTTTAACTTGACCCTTAGAATCAGTTTTAAGTTGCTTGATAAGTTTGATAAGTGAGGATTTTTCTAATTTTCCATCAAAGTCATACTTAATAACCCATTTTGAAAAGTATCTAATATTGTCTGCGTGCTGTGACTGCATGTATTTTGCATCTTCCGGGTGTCTTTGCACAATTATTACCCATTTTCCCTATTTTGTTTGCTACGTAGACTGTTTCAGAAAAATATTACCTGATGCCTTCAGATTTTTACGTGTACCATGGATTTTGTTAAAGTCTCTTCAGAATGACTGTCTAAAGCCTACTGATCTGTTTCACCTGATCTATGACAAGATTGTACATTTTCTATCTCTGACTGTAAGAAAACACAATCTGACAGAAACAATACACATCTAGTCCCTGATCTTGAAACAGAAAAAGTAGATTCACCTTACCTGAGCCCACATGATTGATCGCTGATTCGCAGAAAACCCGTCCTTCAGTCACAGATCAGAAAGTGGCTGGCTTCTTTTGATGACAGTTCAGTCGGAGGACTTTTTACATACAAAGAACCGATTTGGTTTCTTCCCCGTATGGTTTCAGCCACCTGGCCATCTGATCCGAGGTGAAGAGAGGGTTTCTGGCTCGAGGGACCAATCTCTAAAGGAAAACACAAAGATCAATGCACGTAAGGTTCAAGCAAGGCACCCTTTATTACTCGCAGCAAGGAGACAAAGCATGTAAGTACAAGGTTTGTCTGATTTTCCATGGTTCAGCATGCTATTCTTATACAGATCTCTGCATGTACACAAGAAAATATTGTTAGTTTAACTGCTGACATGGTCAGAAAAGAAGACATTGTTAGATTTACTGCTGACATGGTCAGAAAATTGCTGTCTTGCAAAACATGTTTGAGAAAAACAACCTGGCCTATGGCTAATTTCAGCCCTCCTTTGTTTCTTACATTTCTTCAGCTGTTCAGTTCTTGATATGATACATTTGCCCAAGGTCAAGATATAACCCTGGTCTCAATACACATTCTGCTGACCATGGTAGACTTTCAAGCATCAATTGTTCTCTTATCAAGGTTTTCTGCAGCTGCACATATTTCACGCAGAATAAGCAGAATAAACGTATTAATTTATTTTTAAGCCTAAATACATCTAAGCTTGCACATTGCAGTTATACATTTTCTTAACATAGACACAAGTACTACAATGGCTTTTCATCTGTCCTTGATTTTGCAGAATGTTCTGGTTTCTGTCATATTTTTATACTGTTGATTTATGCTTATTATTCAGAAAGTGCCTGTTGCTCTGTGTTTAAGTAGCAATGCTTTAACGACCATCTGGTAAGCTTGCCTGAGATTGTAAGATGCAAATAAGTTTTAATAAGCATACTGTTAATGAATTGCCAACATTGAAAGCTTTTCTGTTGTTGCCATGCAGAGAATACTTACATAACTAGATAACATATAAGCCTCGGGTATTGAAATGCATATGACAGTATTTGTAATAAAGGACAGGATTACATTATTTTAAGAGCTCATTACAGGCTTTACCTGGAAACTAAACAGAATGCCAATCTTTCATGTGTGGTCCATATCCTGTGCAGTAATCCTTTAAGCAATGTATTTTGAGCTTGTTTCCTGTTTGCTTTTCATTTTTTACTTTGATCATGTTTTCCCAATGAAACAATTAGATAGTTGTTGTCAGGCAGCAGGTCTTTTTTGGATAAGAAACATTTTTACAAGTGGGGGTATAACAGAGATTGCTACTTTCAGCATGTTACTTGGTACTTTAATAAAGCTGAATATAAATTATAATTAGAACTAGAATACAAGGAGAAGTGGTTTGAGTTGAGAGCTGCTTGTTTTTCTTATACTTGATTTTGACTAGCATTCCACTAATGTATTTAAAAAGTAATTTATTTTTTCATGCCTCACAACCTTTTTGTTTCCATCTAGATATTAAGTAAGCTGCCATGCAGCCAATGGATTGAAATTTTTTTTTCTTCTACACTTTCCTTTTTTCTTGATTGGACTCTCATAATGATGGTTTGGCACCCAGGGCAGCGTATTTAATTAAAGATACAGTTTTTGTGGTTGTTATCATAGCTCCTCCCCTTTTGAGTTGGCCACACCTATTCCCATTGACCCCACCCATTCAGCTGTCTCCTTCTGCCCCCTTTTGATTTGAAGTCACCAGCCGCCACTGGCATAACCACCCATGTTACAAATCACATTTATAGAACTTGCTTCCTGTCTGACAATATGAAAATGTCTATAATTGTTTTTTAATAGATTAGAAGTATTTGAGTTTTCATCTGTGCATTATGGAGTTGGTTTTAAAACTTCACACATGCTATGTTATAATAATTTGTTCTCAGAAGGAACAGAGCTGCATGTGTTGTGAAGGAAATATGATCCACATGAAGCAAAATTATTCAAATTGTAAAATATAGAAGTAGACTGATATGATTTATATGACAATGTAGGCAATGTTCTACATTATTATAATGCTACATAGCACTGTGAATGTTTTGTCATAGTTTTGTTTTCCATACCTTTTAATCTGCATGATAAAACAACTCATGAAAGCATAAGCTTTTAAGGCTGCATCAACATAATAAATTGAGAAACCCTCAAATGGCATAACAGCAACTTAACACCTCAGACTGTTCTGCTAGCTGCATTGTTCCATTATTCAGAACAACTGAGCTAAACAGCTTTATATTATACCTCTCTACTGTGTGGATGCAGAATGTCCAGATTTTTTTTTGCCTCATAGTTTTGGTATGTACTTCATAATTTTTTTTTTGTTTGGTTTTCTGGCAAATCTTTAAGAACTGAAGTGAAAAAATAATTGCAGCCATTTGAGTTTCATAGTTCATACATTTCAGAAAATTCATGCTAATGGAAAACTCGTTATTCTATCAAAAAATTGTCCCTATTTAGGAGTCTTTCCTCCCATTATTTATACCTTTGTCCACATTTCTTGTGCTAAGAGGTTGAGAGATATTCTATAAATTATCTAGTTTTAGTTCAATTGAAATAAAAGTCTACATTGTTGTTGTTGCATAACTAGGAAGCATTAAATAACCTATAGCAGGGATATACTATAGCAATAACCCACGCCTGGGTGTGGGTAATGCTAAATTTACCCACGGTTGGCATGGTTTGGTCCCGAGGGCGAAGCCCGAGGTTGGGGGGGTCATGGTATAATATGAATCATTTCATTGTAATAGGGGTTAATGAGAAGATTACAATAAAGGTCAATGTTTTTAAAGAAGCATCATCCCCTCCTCCCCATATGTGTAGGACATCCTCTGTTCTTCCACAGTGTATTAAAAGCTGTCTCTGAGATCACATCACTCTGGAGCAAGGGGACTGAACCTCAACAAGAAGATTCTTGGCAACCTGAGATTATGATGAGATAATAGGTCCTTATTAGCATCTTAATGTTTTAAAAAAGAGTTGGTTTCTGCATGCTGTTTTGTACCACACACAATGCTATCATGTTGTCTATACTGAGAAAAAAGCATGAAAGAAAAATAGGCTAAGAAAATGGAAATTGTTAAGATAAAAAACAATTTTATACAGTGTCTTAAATGTATAACCTGGGATGTGTCATCCACAGTGATCAAGAAATGGGATACAGAACTAGAATTACACATACATCAGTATTTGTTCAGTGCTCCACACTGCGTTATGAGACAGAGAAAAGTGAATGGTGCATGGAGCAACAGATTTTCTGATGTATGCACTATTCTATTCTGGGGTGAAGTGAGGACATCTTTTAAATATATGATACCTTGCTGTTGAAGCTGGGGGCTGGTAATGTATACATTAGAACAGGAATATCTGCATTGATATTTAATAAAATACTAGAAACACTGACTATGTGGGAAGTCAGTTACTGCTATGCTGAGAACTCAATATCTGCAAAATCAGCACTCAGACAAAAGGATGCTAATTACAAAGATTCTGCAGCATCACAGCCCATTTACTTGTGATGATAAATATTCTGGAATCACTCTGAGGAGGCACAATAGTAATGAAAGAAATATAACTTTGTGGGTTGTCATTACACGTTTTCAATTATTCTAAGATATACAGTCATTGCTTTTGTAGCTTTGAATACATTCAATGTAAGCAGCAGTGATGGATATAAGAGGAGATGCAACTAATTCCTTTAATTGTGATGAGGAAAATTGTGTGTAAATGACTTTCTCAGATCCATACATTATATTTGCAGTAACATAGGGAAATGAGCACTGAGCAGTAGAAAGACATATCCTAAATTATAGTCGCATGTGTTATACTGTTAAGTAGAGATACAGCTTCTCTACAAGGGCACTGAATTTACTGTAGGCAGAGACATTTGTGTAAAGGATTCAGATTTGGGTAGCAAAGTTCATTCTGTGTTGGAATACTGCACAAAGCACTGATGAACTTATTCTCACTTTGCATGTAGTATCCATCAGCTCTCACAGAATTAAATCTATAAGCAGAGCTTCACAGCATGGCATACAACAAATGGCAGTATGCAATGTGTGTGGTCATTACTAGTCTCAGTACACAGTGGAGAGCAATGCAATTCAATAACTTACAACCTAGAACTGCCTTTATTAAGAGTTTCTGTGTGGTAGTGCTAATTTCCATCTTATTTGGACTTTGCAGTATGCAAATAACTTCACAAAAGTATAGAGTTCTGGTATTTTTGAACTATAAAAATGCATTACTGCCCTTGGAGGAATCCATTTTTGTACATGGCATCCTATGAGGAAAGATCATTTTATTGGTTGTTGCCACACTTCTATTATTCTCAATGTAATACAAGCATATTTTTTAAGAAAAGTGTATGGAACAAACATACCCAGTAATGCAAAATTAAAACCACAGCTAAGCTATGTAAATCACTTGTCAGACTACTTTTTCAATGCTTTTTGCAGCCTTGCCTATGAGCCATCAAGTCTCTACCAATTGGCACTGAGAACATTTTCCCCACTATTGTGTATCCCCAACGTGGAGATGAGAACAGCTCAGAAGTGCCATCATTCCATAGCCATGAAGGTACTTCATACTCCTACCCTCATCCAACCATCTATTTGTCTGCTGTTCTAGCTAGGTATCCTCTTTCCCAACCAGAGCTAGTTTGGCTTGCTCTCCAGACTGGGGCTCTAGGGCATCTATACTGTGGGTGCCCACAGGTCATGAGCTACATCAACAGCTCATTTCATTTTCAGTGCAGACTGCTGGTGTATTGGTGTTAAATTTTACCCCTAGCAATTGATGATTAAAGTAAGCCCTCACAGGTACCGACTGGTCTCTTCTGATGTCCATTTTCTGACACATATGGTATTCGAGAGCTTCTATCACTGATTTGGACACGCTTATTTCCCTAGTCAACAGCCGGCATGCAAGCCCCACCCCCAACAGTTCTTCCAGACTCTAACATACAGCCTGAACTCAAGTCATCTTCTTCATAGTTAGGGATTTATCTTTGTTGAATAATACAAAATAATTAAAATGCCATACCAATAGTCCTAGCCAAACGTTTATTCACCACTGTTTTAACACTTTCATTCCTAAACACAAGAACTTCATCAGAAACTGTAAGAAAGTAACCTCTTTTCTTTTTAAAACTAGGAGTGGTGCCTCTTTCTGAAATTTTAGAAAGGAAGGACATTATTTTTTTTTACATCCTTGGTTGTTTGAATAATATGTACATCCTTATATTAATACATTTCATGACAAAAACAACCTTTACTAAAGACTGAAAAACAAGTAAAGGAGCATAATATATGTAATGTTGCAATCATTAAAACAGAGGCATCCTGTTTATCTGCAAGTACATGGATTTCTTAAATTGTAATTAAGATGAAAAAAAACAACACACTACTAATTTGTGACTAGAATCTATTATTTAGCATAGTTACAAAAACTGTCTGAGCAAATGGAAGAATTTTTTTCAGATAATGAGTGAATTTATATCTAAATAATCTCTTAAAGGAAATATATATTATAGTGGTCAAAAACAAACCTCTTTATTGGAGCTGCAATGCCAGCAGACACTGCAATATTGGAGCTGCAATGCCAACAGACACTGCAACAGAAAAAAAAAACATACATTACACAGATTGCAATGGGAAATCTTCAATGAATATTTAAAATAGATTAGGATAAACAGAAGCCACCCATTTTAAGTTACAGGGTAATCACAGTCAGAAAACAATATGGCAGTCAACAAACATTTTTTTTTTATCTTAACAAAAGATTGAATGAACTTGAAGTTAATCAAAGTAAGGGGCCACTAAGTCTCCCCTTGTTTACTGGTAAAAATTTGGGAAGCTCTGGTTCCTATAGCAAAAGCTATTCAGAGTGCTTGTTTTTAACACAAACACTTATTTGATAGACTGTCTCCCAGCTGACTAAGCTATAGACAGAGATGCGATCATTTTCTGTTAAATAAACCTAATTATACAACGACCCCTCATTAATATTCAAAAACATGCACGCTGATTGGTCAGCATGCACATTGTAAATCTGAGATATAGAAATGGAAAAAGGTCCATTACTATAACTCTTACAGCAACACTGTCTCGCTATGTTAAACGAGTTTAACATAGCGAGACAGCTTTAAAAAAGCAACAGAGATTCTCTGTTGCTTTTTTTAAAGCTGTCTCACTATGTTAAACCCATTTAACATAACAAAACAGTTTTTAAAAAGCAATGGAGATCATGCTTAATCTGTTGCTTTTGCCCACAGCTCTGATGTACTGCATAGGCATACGCATGCGCAGTACATCAGAACTGCCGCAGAATACCAGACAGCTGCGGAAGGGTAGCAAGGAGGCATTATACAATGCCATTATTTAAGAAAAGTAATTATTTTTTTTCTTAAATAACGTCATTGTATAATAGCAATAACCCACTTCTGGGTGTGGGTAATTCTGGATTTGCCCACAGTTGGTTTTGTTTGGCCACTCGGGCTTCGCCCTCATGACCAAATCATACCAACCGTGGGTAAATCCAGCATTACCCACACCCAGGCATGGGTTATTGCTATATTACTAAACTCAGTGAGAATAGTAAAGACAGTATAGGGACAGACATAGACATAATCTATCCTCTGACCATCTTGTGTCAACAATAGTGAGGAAATTATTCTATGTTGTGTAACTTATCAACAAACATATGGAATTTATGTCCAAGGAGGCCATTGTTCCATTGTATTTTGTACTCATCAGACGGATCATTGAAAACAATGCCCCCTCTGGTATGCAACTAGCCTGAAAAATTCAAATGGAACATCCACAGAAGTTCCTGAAGAAAACAGGGCATAAAAAGCATGTCCTATGCAGACTACCTCAAAGCCATATCCTTGTACTATGTCTCCTACAGGCTGTTGAGGGGAGATCTATGCCTGGCATACAAGGCATCATCAGATCCCTCTCTGATTGATGTCTGGTCTATCTGCAAAATAAGCATAACCATCACCAGAATTAACCATTCTAAAAACTAATAACTTGCATGCAATTTAATTAGGACCTGCTGGACATACTTGTATGCAACACAGAGACTGCCCCTTCTCTAGAATGGGCTTCCCATCCATGTGAAGCAGAATTCTTCCCTAAACCGAGTTAAGTACAACTTGGAAAAGTGGATAAGGGAATCAGAAATGCATCCGTGGTTTTGTACCTATGTTTCTAATGGGCACAGGCAGCCTTTAACTAGTTCATCACCTGGGCCCCTGTTTTGCAAATGTCTCATCTCCCAAGTCCCTGATTAAACTTATCAAGGGTACCAGAACTTGTCAGAAATTTTGGATGCATAACTAGGCTTCAAAAAGGCCTAAGTGGTTGTTAGTCTAGAACACACCTACAAATCTATGAACCCCTAAGCGCATCATTAAAATTAATAGTAAAAATCAGGAATGCAATATAATTATCAAAGAAAAAATGTTTGTGACTTTAAAGCTGTGCCAAGTATAGCACTTGGAAATATGTTGCACAGATTTTAAAATAGCAAAGAAAGAAAAAGAAAGAAAGAATGACATTAGATAAACTGTCAGATACCAAGGGTAGTATGCCACAAATAATATAAAAACAGCCTATAATAAAATCTGAAATACTAGTTCTATGTATTCCAGTTTTGATCCAAGAGTATTGTTATACAAAATCAAAATAACATTCCCTATTTATTAGATATCTTTATAAAAGATTGCTAAAAGGTAGCTATATTCCAGAAAAAGAGTGACAAGCCATGGTATTTCATTATGACAAAGGAAGACTAAGGTTGGATCAAGGTAGTTATCAGCCTTTCAGTTTAACATTTACACCCTATAAAGAAATGTTTGGGTCATCATAGATTTATTACATAAATAAGTGGGAATCCTCTCGGTCCTAGATCAAGATTGGTTCCTGATTTCTAAATATAATATCATTCTTTTAATAAGTAATAGCTGTCACTGATGAAGGTCAGTATATCTGAATCAAGAAGCGACAGGAGTCTCTCCTTTGATAATCACATCACCACAGTAGTCAAGAAATCCTTCTACATGGCACATCTCATCACAAAAAGTTTCTCATCCAGGAAACAATAGGTCATTGTTACCTTCTACTCGTCACTCATTAGATCCTTTATAGAGTACAACGCCCTTTTTGGTATGTACCTCACAAGATATCTACAACAACTGGAAAGGCTGCAGAAATACCTCACAAAGAGGATTACCAGTCTCAAACAGATGCTCTAGGCAGACCGTCTCAAAAAACTCCAGCTTTACTCCATCGTATATCACCTACTTAGAGGCGATCTCTGCCTAACATACAAAGCTATGTCAAACACAGAGCTGTTGGACATGCTCCACTTAAAGAAATTCCAATCCCTCTGAGCTACATGCTCTAGGGACCTAAACCTTGCCACCACAATAAACAGAACATGCTGGAAGGATAGATTCCTCTCCCAGAGACTTCCCATACTCTGGAACAAACTACCTATCTATATTAAACAAAGCTCCTCATTAGCACTCTTTAAGGAAAATATTGATGATTGAATGGGAAATAGGAAATTCACCCTGGGATCACCTCTGGGGCTATGCTCGACAGGGGCACAGGAAAATAATTTCCTTGGGTGGCAAAAGCCAAGGTACTCTTTAAGCTAGGCATATATAGGCACTAGGGCCAATAGCCTAGTACCTACCTATGAACCTATGAACATTCGACATGATCCCACATGCACGTATACCACACCAGGTAAAACCATTTAAAATTAATCACATTATTTAAGTTGACCAAAACCAGGTTATTTAAATGAACAACAGAGCGACACAGTAAGAGGAGTCAAATTCCTGGACAGAAAGAACATGGCCAATAGGGGTACAGCATGTCTTGATATTATGCCATTTTTCTATTTCATATCTTACTTGTAGAGTAAAAGTGGGTGTTAAAACTGCAGCAGGGTCAAGAAACATGGTCTTAATATTTTGTTGGAAGAAGCTAGGTATCCTGTCCCTTTGAAAGAATGACATTAAAATTTCACCCTGTATTTCAATTAATAATAAACCTGAGTAGGAAACTGATGGATGTGTTGAAAATGGATATTGCCATAATGCACCAAGGTACACTAATAAGCAATAATCTTATCTTTTATTAAAAGATGCCTTTGTAGTGGTTAAGAAGGTGATTCTGAGGACTTAATGCTACAAGACACAGGTAAAGTCATTAAAGTAACTGTGCTACTATATATGACACTGATTCATACAATTATGGAGAACACTGCACCACTTTGCATTTGCCTAGGAAACACTTTCGATAACAACAATGAAGTCAAAGGTTTTCGATAAAGAAAACAATGAACAACAGAAAGGTTAAGAAAATATGCAGTATGTCCACTGTCACATAGGCTCCTGACAGTTTATCTGTACCTGCTCTTCAGGCCACAGTAAAGCCCATTTCTTTCTTAAACACTGTCTGGAATACAATGTTCATGTGGCCAACCCAGTTCAGGTAATTTACTAGTACATGTTAAATGAAAAACAATGTATAAAATATGACTTGCATGTAACCAAGTATCTAGATTATGGAACAAGCTTCTGCTCCTGATTAAACAATGCACACATTTATCTCTTTAGAAAACACTGGAAGATATGAAATACAGACATAGGGATACAGTAAGAAATTTATAAGGAGATCAGTGCAATGTAAACCTGATATTCAAACTTAATAACCTATGAGCTTTTGCACAACCAGAAGAGATCATAAATGAGAAAATAAAAGCAAATGTGGAAACATAGAGATTCCCATACAGTGGCACAGAGGAGAGCTTATCAACTCATTGATAATGCAAGTCTATAGCTGTATAACATGGAACTGTAGTTACATCAGTTTGTATTTGGTATTATACAATAGGCTGAACCCTGCTCTTACTTGAATCAGCCATCACACTGCTCTCTCTGTATATAAAGCCTAGCTAAATAAATGTTGGTGTGTACCCCCTGTCATAATGAGAGAGTAAAGCAATGGATCTGTAGTTATTAGTTTCAGTGGAGGTCCTGCCTTTATGTATGGGTGTAACATAGGATATTTTCCAGAGTTTGGGCACACAGTTTTCAACAATTGATCTGTTCATGAGAGTGGAGATTGGGATAGCAATAGCATCTGCTGTGAGTTTCAACAAATAGCTGGGGAGTAGGTCGGCTGCTGTTGATGAGGTTTTTAGTTTGGAGAGCATGCTTTTTATTGAAGTGGTGGAAACTGTTTTGAGGGTACAGCTTGTATTAGTGTTATTTGTGTTGGGGGGATAGTGAGGAAGGAACTGTCCTGTGATACTAAGGATAGAATTGAGTTCACAAAGTGAGAGTTGAATTGTGTTTCGATGGGAACTTTAGTGTCAGGGGTGGTTGGTTTGGAGGTAGCATTTTGGGTCTCTTTTAGTAGCTGGTTTACATTTTTCCAAAATCTTTGGAGGTTGTGTTGGTATTTAGTTTGTAGTGTCATGTAGTAGGATTTTTTGTCCAGCCTAATGCGTTTTTTGCATGGTTGCACAGTTCTTGGCACTTATTTAGGCTTTGTATTTCTTTATTTTTTGATAGTAAAGCCAGGCAGTGTCTCTGGACCTGAGGATTTGCTTGGTTTCTTTACTGAGCCAGGGGTTTGTAGAGGTTCTAACCTTGCTTTTGTGCAATGGAGTGACAGTGTCTAGGTATTGTAGAAATGTTTTGTTGAAATATGCTACAGCCTGGTCAAGTGGGAGTGTTTTTAGGGGGGGTCCAGTCACAGTTACAGAGTAATGTATTAAGGACCTCAGGAGAGAATTTCTTTGTGTTTCTAGTGGATATATAGTTAGTGGTTTTGCAAAAGCTTGTTCTACTACATATAAAGTATATTATGATGTGGTCACTTAAGGTGTCTGGGAGACTGCCTGCTTGGGGGTATAATGTGGGGTTGTTAGTTAGGACCCAATCAAGGATGGATTCCCTTTTAGATTTTTTATCACATCTGGTTGGAATTTGGACTAGCTGCTGGTAGCCATGGAGATGTATTAGATTACTTGGTGGTTCTGATATGCAGGTGAACCAATCTAGGTTGAAATCCCCTAGAATAAGGGTTTCTTGTGAGTATGTGGAAGAACACCAGGACAAGAAGTCTTCAAGGCTAGCTGGTGTATTTTCAGGTGGAATATAGATCACAATTGTGGTGAGGACCTTTTAAGGGTGAAGTTGAAGTTGTAAGAATGAGAGTGATTGGGAGTATTTTGTGTGGAGCAAGTTGTTGTGGTATAATGTGATCTGACTTGAGGAGCTGTGATTGGTGGAGGTGATGTGAAGGTGAGCTGTGGGTGTGGCTGTGATTACTATAAATGTAGAGGTAGTGGGGGTGGGAGGGAATAGGGGGCAGGGCAGGGGAGCGGAGAGAGCCCGAGCGTTAGTGAGGGCGAATGTAGACGGGCAGAGCCCACCAAGACAAGAGTAAACAGTAAGCATTACTTTAAAAATCTGAACACTTTAAACAAATTCCTGAGGTCTAATGGCTTACCAGCGAGCAGAATGCAATCGCTGAAGAGCACTTGTGTCCTGGTGGGAGACTAGAAATTTAAAGATGGCTCCATGCTCAGCAGGATTCTAATATAGACTTAGCATTGTGGGGGGGGGGGGGGATAGCACAACCGGTGTAAACCAGGTGGAATGCAAAGAAACTAGAAAGGCAATCAGTGGAAATTTATCAGTGAAGGCCTCAGAGGGGAAAATAATAATTCAAACTACCTATAAAGTGAAGGAGAGAAGAGACAGCAAAGTTTATTAAGGTTGGGAATGTGTCTTCACATTGACTTGCTGATTAGTAACCAGTTTATGCACAGAATAGAGCAGGGAGATACATTAGCAATGAAGGTGAATGTATAGAGGTTCAAATAAACAGGCGGGCCTCCAAGAGATACAAACTAAGGCAGAAAGCACTGAGAGGACTGCTTGATGGTTAATTTAGTCACAGGGATCTGAATTAAATGTATACTGTCTATTGGACAGTTAGGATTACTGCACTAGCTGGGGGGGAGGACACAGGCTACAACAGCCAGTTTTATTAGCACGCTGAGAACTACTAAGAAATACTGCTAATGTAATAGCTTCACTCTCATAAAACATACAAGTAAAATGCCTGGGTGGACTGACCCTGCTCTTGAGGCTCAGAATATATATCCTTGTTTATTTTTGATTCCTTCTTATACAGTATGTGTGGAGTGGTAGCCCCAGACTGCAGATTTGCTTGAGTGTGCTCTGAAGAGAGAGAAAAAAAAAAGAGAGGATGAAGCTAGTAGAATGAGACAAAGATAGGTTAAAGGAAGTAATGAGGCGATAGGAGGGTGTAAAAGATACAAATCTGAGGATAGTGTGGATAAAGGAGGAGAATAGATGCTACTGCTACAGTTTGAGAGTGCTTCAACAGTTACCACATCACAGTGCCATAACTTAGTTTGGAAACAGGTTATTAAATCATGCATAATACATTTATCAGCCAATTATCCTGTGCGTACCAGAAAAAGGAAAAGGAACAGTTAACAGCACAGCTGAATCAGTAGCAGAGACACAACTGCAGTGCTAAATCAGTAAATACTGCTTCTAACTCCAACACTAAGTCAATTAGATTTACATTACAGTTGTAACAGCAGTTTAATACATCATAGTATCATACAGACAACATAGCTGCAGTGGTAGTGTCAGTAAAACACAATTGCTGAATGGCAGAATCAACCAGTTAAATAAACAAATAAGCAGATCAGTAGTCAGCAATCAGAAAAATTAACACTAGTTTTATACATCCAAATACAGCAAAAAATAAGCATTACTTTACAAATCTCAACACTTTAAACAAATTCCTGAGGTCTAATGGCTTACCAGCGAGCAGAATGCAATTGCTGAAGAGCACTTGTGTGCACAAATGAATATTGTGTCCTGTTCTGCTGTCTTCTGACTCACATTTCTGCACTTTTCTCATGCCCTACTTATCTCATTTTCTATTACTTCATCACACTTAATATCCTAAAGATTAACATTTTCTACAACTTCCCACAACTTCTTTTAAAACTCTCCCATCAATGACTGTAAATTTCAGCCCATTAGCTTATGATTCTCTGTGGAGCAGCCACGGTGGTGCAGTGGTTAGCGTTGCCACCTCACAGCAAGAGGTTCTCTGGTTCGATTCTTGGCTGTGGTGCCTTCTATGTGGAGTCTGCACGTCTTCCCTGTGGTCTCAAAGGTTTCCTCCATGTGCTCCGGTTTCATCCCAAAGACATGCGTGGATAGGACACTCTAAATTGGCCCTAGTAGTGAGTGCATGTGCCTTCTGTGGAAGGTTGGGTGCCAGGCTGGCAACTCAACACTGTAAAACTCCACTGCTAATCATGAGTGGACAGGTGATCTGCTGTGGCGACCCCTAACTTGGAAAGAGCCAAAAGAAGAAGATTATGATTCTGTGTCCATATAAGAACTGTCATAACAAACAGTTTCACTATTTTTCCTCAAAATTATTATGTACTCTGCTATTATACACTTAAATGATACACTGAATTATTTCCCATACCAATGTCTTTAGTATACAGTACCATAATACAATGTGCAAGCATGTAGCATCAAGAAACATTTCTGGAAGATTATAACAGACATATCACCCCAATTATAAAGGTCCCAAAATCCATTTCTAGTATTTAAGTTTTATGTCTCTAACATAGCTCTCAACCTTGCATCCCCAAGAAGAGGAACGCCAGCCCTCACAATGTGGAACAAATGGGCAAAGTGTGGAACACATACTAACGGCTTACTCACCACTTCAACTAGGAAGGTCATAGGGTGGTTAAATATGCTGTTTCTACTTATGGAAAAGATCTTTTAGTAAATTAACATGATTACTTTATTTTTATCATGGATATCAGTTTAAAAATTCCTAACACTGAATGTGTGTCTAGACCCTTTCAATGTGGAACTTTGAGGAATATGAACGATTTAAGATCCCAAATGAGGTATGTTCCTCGTAATGAGGTACACTTCAGAGGTATGCTGTAATCCTTTGTAGCATTCCCAAGGGAAAAAAATTCATAAAATGTTTATTCCCCCATATATGTAAAAATTAATTATTTAACTTAATTAATCTCCAGTTTTCTAGACTATGTTTTATGTACATTCCTTTATTGTTTATAACACAAAACAACACCACAAATATAATCAAAAAGGACATTCAATCATAAAATGCTCAATAGGAAAATGTTCATATAGTTCCTGTGGGTGCCCTGTCTGAGCAAGGGTCCACAACTGCATTTCTCTTTGCAGAATTTACCATAAACTTAATAGAAAATAACAGTCATGCCTTCCTTTTATATGAGGCTAAAGATAGCAATATATACATATCCAACTGCTACTATTCAAAAAACATAGGTTTGTAAGTTCAAAGGTACATTGGGGGATTACTAGGCTAAGGATAAGAGTAGCATGCTTCCCAAATCGTCTGACAAGTTTTGATGTCCTAGGGTTATTTTAAGGGGTATATGTAGGCTTGGGCACTAATTGTCAAGCATTTGCAGGCTACCTCTTGCCTTCTAGAAACATAGGTTCCCTCAGAGCTGACCCAGTAATCAGGGACTTAGGGACACACATAGACAGTAATCTAGCCTTTGACCATCACTTGTCTACAGTAGTAAGGAAATCATTCTATATTGTGCAAATTATAACCAAAGGTATGGCATCATAATCCAAGGAAGTCATTGGTCTACCGTATTTGGCATTCATCGGACCTATCATTGAGTACAATTCCCCCTTTAGTTTGTACCTAACCAGACAAACCCAACAACTGGAATGTCTACAGAGCTTTCTCTCTAAAAGAATACTGGGCATAAGTAAAATGTGCTATGCAGACCACCTCAAGGCCCTATATCTGTATTCTGTCTCCTACAGGCTTTTGAAGGGAGATCTATGCCTGGCATACATGCATTGTCAGACCTTATTGGAACTCCTGCATATCCACAAAACAAACAGCATTATAATTACCCATTCTAAAGACTTAAACCTTGTCTGTGATATAAATAGGAACTGCTGGAGAGACAGGTATGTATCCCTGAGACTACTCCATCCCTGGAACAGGCTCCCTATCCATTTGAAACAGAGTTCCTCCCTAACTCAATTCAAGTGTAACTTGGACAATTGGATGGGGAACGGGGAACAGGAAACTCATCCCTGGTTTGGCACCTATGTCTCTAATGGACACAGGTGACTTGTAAATGGTTAATCTCCTATGCCCTTGCTTGTAAATGTTTCATCTCCCAAGCCCCTGCTTACACTTATCAAGGGTATCAGAACTTGTCAGAGATTTGGGATGTATGGCTAGGCTTAAAAAGGCCCTTGTAGTCATTAGCCTTGTAAACACCTATGAACCTATGAAACTACACTCTGTCCAAGTCCAATATAATTTATCTTTGACCAGGTTTATGTTCCTTTCACTTTTGACCTCTGCCACTCTTCATTATTTCCCCTATAGCAGTTTGCTAGGGCCAGTATCAGTATCTTGCAGCTTTTCATTCAACGTGAATAGAAAATTAAATGCCAAAAGAAGGGAGAAAAGCCGTCAGTGCTCCATTCCATTCCATAAAGTCCATTCCTCCAGCTGCTTTGTATTTACATTTAATTTCTGAAGTATTGATTTTTCTTCATCTCTCCTGTCTACTTCATTTCCCTACATATCTTGCAACTTCTTTTTTTCAACAATTTTAGACAAAAAGCAATGGGTGTGCAAAGGCACAAAATCAGGGACAATTTTACAATAATGTTTAAATTCAATTAAAATTTTAGCAGAACAACAAATGTTCTTTAAACGTGCATTTTCTGAACAATAGGAAATATGAAACTATAATATCTATCATTATTGGCTGACTGTAATCCTATCATCCGCAGTGGTGCAGCAGTAGCGTTGTTGCCTCACAGCAAGAGGTTCTCCCATTCGATTCTCGGCTGGAGTGCGGGGAGTGCCTTCTGTGTGGAACCTGCATGTCCTCCCCGTGGTTGGATGGGTGTTCGAAAGACAGGCGTAAATGGGCGTGCCTTCGTTAAAGGTTGGACATCCAGCTGGCACCGCGGCATTCATGAAAATCTACTGCCAACAATTAGTGGACGGAGTTCCTCTGTGGCGACCCCTAACCGGGAAAAGCCGAAAGACAAACAATAACAAATTGGCTGACTGTAATCCTCAATAATTTACCAGGAAATAAAAAATGCTATGAGGGCCTGGGCAAAAATATGCAACAAAATCAGAAACTTTCAATAATAAAAATGGTATAGGTGAGAGGTAAAGTTCCCTACAAACCCATCTGGTAAATGTGCCTATTGGTTTGACTAACCATTCCTCATCTTTACTGGTTACTCACAATACTTCTATATCTTGCAGATGCACTCCTTTTCATTTCCCTCTGGGGAGAATTCTGCTTCACCCCATTCTATTCTTGGACTGTGTAATTCATTTAAAAGTGATCTCTTCCTCATACTTTCCATCTAAAATCCCTAGGTCATCATCTATTCAGCAGCCTATTGTTCCAGTCATTTTTCTTATTGTTATGTCTCCATCCGGCACCATATTCTGACCTCCAGTGGGTTACAGATGCCTGCTCTTACCTCACGTGCATATCCACCATAGCTATACCCCTACATTTCATAACCTCCACATAACTTCCTATAAGATTTTATACCCACTTTAAGTGACTTAGCACTGTGTATGAATTCCCTTCCCACCACCTTTAACTGTATGAAATACTCTAATTTAGTTGCCACTCCCTTCTTCATCATATTAATCAACTTAAGAAGCATTTGCACTATCAGTCTGTATATCATCACTAGGAAATCTTTGACCACTTATACTTTTAGCTATGCCAAAAGCAAGCCTTTTTAAATCACTGATTGCTTAATTAGCCACTCGTTCAGTTTAAAGCTGCCGGTATTTAATCAAAGCAAATGTCTAGGCCTACTATCTCCCACCTAGCACGCCTCATGCTCAGTGCACTCTCCTGACTTGGTATGGGCATATGTTGTGTGTACTTATCCTCAACTCATAAGGTCATTAAAACTAAGGACATATGGTTGTTTTATTATATAATAAATCTGACTAGGTATGGACTGACACAGCATCTTTAATCAAGCTTAGCACTGTGCTTGCAAGTCATAAAGTTTTCTCACTATAGATGTATGTATGAAAATGCTGCATATCTTCATACTTATTAGGAAACAATTAGCTATAGCTTCAATTTATTTTATACATTGATAAGAGCATGTTGTTTCCTCTGTCAACATAACGTCACATAGCATCCTCAATAATATTTAACTCTATGTTAAGAAAATTGCACATAATTATAAAATTGTACATAACATGTGACAAAATTTCTTAAGATCATAGACTGATATGTATGGTAGACTGTATTACAGTAATATCCAACAATGATTATATAATGGATGCTGAAGATCAGATACTTAAGATCACCACTCCAAACAATACAGACTAGATGACCTGGCAAATGTCAGTACATTCACAGTTTCTGGAGGCTGTAAAGAAGATACTGCAAAAATATATTACTAAAATGCAACATATCTGACTATGTTATACATCAAGGCCTGGAACGAATTAATTTATTCTTTAGTGCAATGAATAAAGCATTAAAATTAAAGACAGTATAGATGCTGCAGCAGTTTTGTTCAACAACCCACAATTCATACAAAAATCAGAACTCTTACCACATACAACATACAGTTTTTGTTGGAGGGGTACATTCATGCTTCCAAGGCACCCACACCTAATGTTTTACCTTCCTATGTCTTCTCTCTTATCAAGAATAGCAATCCTCTCTGTCATGTCTCAGTACAGGTCTGACATACCTACATGGCTGATAATGCATATTGCAGCATACATCTCCAGCTTCAACAGTGCTGGATAGTTGTCAAATGGGGCCTTCTGCAGGGTAATGAACCAGGCTACAGCCAACCATACAATTATCCTATTACTTGGATGTGTCTATCCAGTTACCATAAAACACTTTTCAAACCTGTTAGTGTGCATGCTATTTTTTTTCCTTTTGCAGTTAACAGAGATTTGCATTTCATTTAAAATCTGTATTTCAAATTTCACAGCAAAAACATTGATAGACATTATCTAAACATAACATTCTACCATTGAAAAACAGACTTAGCATGAGAAACAGCAAAACTATCTTCCCTTGAAACTCATATTTAGTGAGAATGCATCTGGTAACCCATTAAACTACAAGAGACATGCTGTGATTAATAATCAACTAGTATATAGTGAAACATTAATTAGTGGCTATGTGAAAGATATGGGAATTCAAAAGCTAGATATGTATTGCATTTGCTAGCAGTATGGAACAGCCCACTGGACACAAGTGTCCCTATTCAGAATCAGCCTAGGAGTACCATCTGCTGAAGTAACTTGGAAGGAGTCACAAAGAAGGCAATACTTACCTGGTATAGTGCTGTACTCCTATATGTGCAGAAATCCTGTGGTAGAATGCTAGGATAGCACAGTCTGTCATCATAGAGAAAGTCATAGACCTGTGTACCATAGGCAGAAGCTTGTCTTTTGTAGGTAATGCTCATGAACAGTTGATCGCCTGTGCACCAATCTGTGGCTCATACTTGCTAATTGCATTCAGAACAGCTGGGCTGCATTTTTATTAGCCAAAGTCATGGTGACACAGCTCTGTATTTGAGGCTTTCATGTAGGCCTTGACCCTTTTCCTGACCTGTGAGAAGGACATTATCGAGGTGTGGGGACTACAGCATCACAGAGTGTAGGTTTAAATACTGTCCATGGTTTGGATTTATGTGTTATGTCCACATTTTTCATGCTATGTTTGGCCATGGTAAACAGACTTTCTGATTATGTGGCAGTTTACTGTTTAACAATGTGGATTGAGGACAGTAAGGAGACAGACAGATGTGAGTGTCATAAATAATTTGCATCAGAATATACAAGCTGCTGCAGTGGTCGCTGGTCTATCAGCCATGTATGTTTGTAGGGAAGACTTTGACACATGCCCCTGTCACTTGACCATTCCCCCCACCCCTTTATGTATGGGTGTTGTGTGGATTCACTGTTCTAAGTGTTTGGGGGGTATGTTAGGTCTGTAGCAGGTAGCTGAACATAGTGATGCAAATGTTACAGGCTGCAGCTGCATTCTGCCCAGGAGCCATACTGGGAGTTGTGAACATATTGTGGAAAAGAAAGCTGTATATGTGAGTGAGGGATCAGTGTCAGCTCTGTTGTCACAACATGGCCAGGGTGAGGGTACTCATAACAGTCCAGGTGAGGCATGTGCCTCTGGTACATATATTATGTAATAGTGCCATCCCAAGAGTGGTAGGCGACATGTAGGACACCTATATATATTTGTGAAGTGTTTCCCAATGTACAGGCCATTGAGGTGCTAAAATGTGTGGCAGTGACTGCAGTAGCAGAAAGAAGTTCTGCTTAAAATTGCATCTTTCAGTCATTTAATTGTTCCAACAACCATGTACTTGACATGCAACACAATGGAATGGAAGCCAGGACTGTGAGTGGACAAATGTTAAGCATGCTAGGAATGTAACACATTGAGCTATGGAGTCAATACTCTAGTGGGTATATTTGCAAGACATATGTGCATGCATATAGTCTACAAGATTGGCATGAGCATGTGTGATTGAATGTTTATGGCATGTGACACTGAACCGGCTGTCATGATTTCATAATCTCAATGTGCACTGACTTGGCAGTACATCAGCACATAGCATGGGTTGTGTGACAAGTGTGGCAAATGTAGGTGGCACAACTGTGGACATTCTGCAACAGTATGCAGCTGTCATCTGTACCTGATATCCTAGGCCTCACATCCATCCATTAACATGCGTTTGGCTTTGTACTGGTTTGGAGTTTGTATCACAGTCCGAAGTACATTGTCATTTGTCCCATTATATGTACAAGCAGTGTGTCACTGGCAATAAGGATATATTTATGGAAACACCTGTTATTCCTCAGACCTCGGTGGCTTAGTGGGCTAATGCACAGTGCTGTAGTTGACAGGGGCAGAATATTTTTCAGCTATGCATCACTGATAAACAGAATAAGTTTATGGAAAAACCTACTGTTTTCAAAGCTGAGTGGCCTAGTGGATTAAGACACTATGTCATAGTTGGCAGGGTCCTGCATTTGAGACTTGCCAGGCTGATAATTTTGCTGATGTTTAGAACAGAGTCAGATAGACAGAATGTGATTAAAGCAGCTTTAAGTGGGTTTGCACAATGCACCTTGATCCCAAGCGACACTTAAACCCGCACTATTTCCAAAAAAGAAAAGATAAAAGGGGTGATAGGAAAGTGGTGAAATGGGGGAAAGCAAGGGAAAAAACAATAGGAAAGGCAGGTAGGGATGTGCAGGATTGGTGTAGAAAAGGACCATAGCTCTCCATTTCTTGTACAGTAACAGCTGTGCATGTTGTGGACTATTTGGAATTTGGACCCTCACATCCCAGATGGAGGGGTGTGGGCAACATAACTTTCTTGATTAATTGCTATGATGATTGACTGATGGCAGTGTAGGTGTTGGCAAAATGGAGAGCTATGTATGGGACAATTTGTTTTCTGTGGGACAGATGCCCTTTTTCTTTTTTTTTTTAAGGAGAGAGTGGCATGTTGAGGAAGGGATATAGGTACATGTAGGGAGGTAAGTTGGGTAGGAGTGGTAGCATTTGCAAACAGACAAGATAGCAGACAGGGGTGGTGTATGACACATGATGGGGGAAAACACCTTGGACCGGAAGAGTGTTTTGGAATCGGAGGACCAAGTGCTCCCAGATGCCCTAAGGGTGGCTGTGTTGGGTGCTTGGGCCACCCTGTCCCTTCCAGGTGCACCAGTCTACCCTCGATTTGGTGCAGTCAATTGTCCATTACATGCTGTTGAATCCTGCACACCATCCCTGGGAGTTCTTGCTCGGTGACCACTCCCTCTCCAAACCCATGCCCGGGGGGATGGGCCTCATCCCCTGAGGTGGTTCCAGCCATGGACTGTGCAGGACCAGTGGAGGGAGCAGCTCCAAGTTGTGTCCAAGATATGATGGCACTCAGTGTCATGGCCAGATGACGTGGGGTAGGTAGGTCCACAGGTACCAACCTACCAACTCATGCTATGGTGTTGAGGTTTTTGTCAAAGTGTATAGGTTAGTCATGCACAGAACATATAAACTTTAGTTAGAACAGCATGCATGAGTGTTCCAATTAACCCAGAACAATAAAATTGCTTAGCATACAGAACACAACAATAAATGTGATGACAGGTAGTATTGTAACAGCATGCCAGTAACAGTTACAGCAAGAGGCCAATGATATTGGTATTTCAACAAGGTATGTTAGTATGCAACCATTGTAATATGTAACAATAATTAAACACAAGGCCCAATACAAGGTTTTGAGAACAACATATGGGAAATGAATACCATACCCATAGTATAACACTTTTATGTCTATAAGTGCCCTATATCTTCTGTAGCACATACATACAACTCAAGCTATCTGCATGGAACAATATGGGCCAAGCTGTAACGCCTACAGGTACACTACTAGAGGGGACTAGTACATGTCAATGGAACATATATGACTACCAAGGTGTACTGTGCACTGATGTTGTGTGAGTGTGCTACTGACATACTTCGACTGGATGTAAAATGTGTTTCCAAGGGTTTTGGCAACAGTAATCACTATCCATGACAGTGTGACACTTGAGAGACATGTATTGTGCATAGGACAGAGAGTTTACACATATACTGGGGTTAGATTATCAGCAGACGTTCACAGACACATGAGGGATACAGCCGTAACAACAATAAACAGTTTTATTTGTCTTATTAGATTGGAATAGTGGTGTACTTGTGGATGTTTAATTTAATGCAGTCTTATCACCTTGCTGAGCAATGCTGTTTACACACTAGTACATCTGGAGACATGTATTGGTATACCATTGCAACGGCTATGACAGACAATTTATTTACTTGTAATTCCTGTGGAGAGAACATCTGTTAACAATGCATAACTGTTTCTATACATATTCAGTAGTACTCGTCTGTTTTTATAACTATATATTAGCACTTGTCCCTGGATTCGTAACCCAGTCTGTGTGTAGAAAAATGTTTAACATGTATATCGTTTAGCAAACTGAGCTACTGAGCCATTGTTTTGTGTTGATTGACTGATATGTGCCTTGAGCTCAACTGGTAACAAATTCTGACCTGGCAATGTAAGTAGAGTGTCACACAAGACTGCAGAGACACTTGAACACACATGCATGAGATGCATGCATGCCAGATATAGTAGATGAACTGTGTATTACTACTTGGAATGCAGGTGTACACATTTAACCCCTAGTGGATGGGAATATGTGTGATGTGTACAAACCACATTTGGGTGCTGGGTTGGCTACCTGACCCATATACAGTTGCAGATGGTATAGTTGCAGTCAGCAGCAGTTACAGTTTCATACCTGCCTACATCAGCATAACTACATTCAGGAATGCATATAGCTGAAATGCAAAGGTTAATACAAGACAACCCTGAGGGAAGCACACTATACCACCTTACACATTACTATTCAACTTTCAGCTCTTATAGTCCAGAAAAAAATGTCATAATGCAATATATCTTTTTGTACAGCTCCACATCTACACTTTAGCAAAACAGTTTATCGGCCAACCTTCAGTCACTTCATGGTACTATACCCATGTTTTCTTCACAGCACTTGTAATACACAATTTCTTGACCAACAGCCCAAAATGCAAACAACATTTTGCACAAAAATCCTTTATTGAGGGTGACATGAAACAGTTAAAAGTCTTTTTAATGTTGAACACTTTACATAATGCAGGTATTGAAAGATAGCTGTTATTCCACACTATATGCATTACTAACTTTATCTACTTAACAATTCTGACTGCAGGTGTACATTATTTACTGACATTTATGAATGCAGATCATGTATTCCTTTCACATTTTAACTCCAGTTGTACTTTATTACCAGAACATCATTATTAATACAGTATGCATGAGTTATTCCGTAACATTATTAATGCAGTAGTAAATTGCTTTCCTTAACATTATCAGGTTTCATGCTTTCATGTATATTGAACTGTACTTGGCATTAGTCATTTATATCAGTCTAGGTCTATGAGCAAATTCATTGCAGTACACTCAAAACAAAATAAACATACTGGCAGTTATTACTGTACTGTTTCTTAATTATATTAGTATATATTGCAGGATATATCTGTACTCACCACACTCTCGGTGCAACCTGGCCAGGTGCCTTGTATGGGCCTCCAGGTTGTGAGCTCTCTCATCTGCAGCTCTGGAGAGAGAAACACACCATTATGCATACCTGTCTATCAGATATTCATACTAGACTTTGGTAAATCAATGCTTCCTATACTTACAAACTTGTGGTGCATTGCTGTTCCAAGCATCTTGGATCCACTGGGCCAAGAGTTCCCCCTTCCTATGCTTCAGATCATTGTAGTGGTAATGTACCTTCTCATCAGTGTGGGAGATGCCAGTCACAGTGATGAGGTCATATGCCAGCTGGTCCCAGGGCTCAGATTTGCATTCAGACCCCTGGTACTGGCCCTGCAGCAGCTAGATGTTATGGTCTTTTACAAGGAGCCAGATGTCATGGTCTTTTATTAGGAGTGCAACCATGACCCTGGAATCCAACATGCCCCACCACTGTGCCCAGAAGCATGCACCCTCTCCAACTCCTGCCATAGCTCCTGCACAGATCAAACTCCAATAGATTCTGGCTGTTTTCCCACCTGTTCAGCTTAAATAAGACTGTTTTCCCACCCTTTGCCACCATTGGACCATTTTTAAAGATGTTAAGCAAAGCTTAGCACCATGCAAACCAGCTAAACTTAGGTGAGCAGTGCTTAAACTGGCAATGGTTAGCAGTGCGCAAACCAGCTTAGCTGAGATGAGGACTGCTTAAACTGGCATTGCTTAGCAGTTCCCAAACCAGCTATGTGGAACTGCACATTACTAAGTACTGCTAAAATGGGTCCTGTTTA